>NW_011420149.1:0-519 GCF_000754665.1 Bison bison bison | reverse complement strand
GTCAAAGTTTTCTTGTATTGGAAGCAGTTGGGTTTGCAAGGGCTGCCTTGTCTTGAGACCATTGAAATAAGAACTCAGAACTTGAGCACTATTATCAAAAATCACAAGGCTCACACTGACACAGACATCAATCCAGACAGTCAAGACAAGACATCTTCCAGTTTTCCGCCTGAGATGGAAAAGATTTCTTTGAGCCGTTTTTTCTGGGGAGTGGGGGGTGGGGCTGGCGGCCAGGCAGGCTTTGGGAAGGAGCTCATGGTTTGGAATTGCATATGAAAAGAACCAGCTTTCCGGGTTCCAAGGAATCAAGTTTCCTTGCAAACCAACTTTGTCCGGTTCTAGAGAATATCATGGCCCTCCTAGGTCAGGTCATCTTTCCTTTCCGTAGCCCTCGTTTGATCCCTGAATTCTAGACAGCTTGGATTGCCTCTGTGGGCTGGATGGATTGTCCTCCCGTTTCACCGGGCGGCGGGAGCGAGGTCCCAGAGGCTCTCCTGGAACCGGGCGTGGGGGCGGGGC
>NW_011420148.1:0-862 GCF_000754665.1 Bison bison bison | reverse complement strand
AGCGCGGTGAACCAAGAGCTCGTCCGCCCCGCCCCTTCGCCCTCCCGAGGCCCCCCTTGCCCCCACGCCGCCCTCCAAGCACAGGACCTTCCGGAGGGAGCAGACGAGCGACATGCAGGCACACGGACAGACACACAGACGCTCGCAGGCACCCACGCCACGGGAGACAGCCGGCCGGCGCAAGCGCGGCAGCCAGGGCCACAGCCATAGCACCCGTGGGAGGCCGGGGGTCAGGAGAGACAGAGACAGAAAGAGATGAAGGTTCAGAGACACACTCCCAAGACGGCGCGAGGCAGATGCAGACAGAGACAGACAGACAGACAGACATGAGCGCGCAGGCACACGACGGGGAGGAGAGACAGGAGAGAGGGAGACACCGAGCGACTGACAGAGAGACGGAGAACGGGAGACGGGACAGGGGGACAGGGGGATGGCATCCGCTCCGAGATAGACACACTGGCACAGACCGTGACACACCTCAGAGAGAGGCCGTGCGGCAGAAGCAGCTTCCCTAAGGAGGGGGCGTCAGCCTTGGGCCGGCGGGCCCCGGCCGGACGCAGTGCCCTGGGGCTGGCAATCACCCGTGGGGACCCCCGGACTTCCTCGCATCCGAGGTCTCAAAGGTCCCCTTCGGCTTGGCCACCTACGGCGAGACCCAGCCCCCGCCCCCAGGCCAGAGGGTGAGTGCGGGAGAGTGTGTGTGTGAGTGTGTCGGTGGGCGACGGTGGGGTCTGGTCGACTGGGGGCCGGGGGGAACCCAGAATGGAGGGGACAGGGTGTGGCGGCCGGGGGTTTGGAAGTCTGTGTGGTCCTCTTGCTGTCTGTCTCTCTCTCTCCCTCTTTCTCCGTCTCCCTTACCTGT
>NW_011420147.1:0-666 GCF_000754665.1 Bison bison bison | reverse complement strand
GGGGAGACAGGCATTCATCTCGAGTGGAAGCAAAGAACCCCGCTCTGCTCTCGAATCGCGACGGGTATCTCTTGGAGCTCACTGGGTGGACTCAAGGGAGTCAAGCCTCCTGAGGCGTTTGGAGAGCGGTCGCGAGATTGGTCTCTAGGCCATGCAGGAGACGAAGGCCCTCATCTCTCGATGACGGGGGAATCTCGGGGTGGTTCTCGAGCGGCGGCCCCAGTGTGCGGTTTCTCACGAGGTACGACGGCGAGGTCAGTGAGCCTCTCGTGGGGCGCCAGGGAAGTCGGGTCTCCATGCGAGTGGCGAGGGGGAGCGCGTCATTGCTCCCGAGCCATGGTTGGGGAATCTGGCCACGAGACGTGTTGAAGAAAGTCTCTCGAGGTCTTTCCCGGGTTGAGGCAGGAAACCCTGGGTTCCCTCGACTTGTGCAGGTGACCTCAGGGGGCTTCTCATGGTGGCTCTGAGAAGCCAGGGAAACTGGAGGTGGGAGGGGCCTCTCGGGACTCCACGGGGCTTGGTGCATTGGAAGAGGGCCTCATCTCCAGTTGAGGCAGGAACCGCAGGGTACCTCTGATTTCAGACTCCGATCGCAGGGTCCCTGCAGACTGGGGACAGGAGAGTCAGGCCTCGTCTTGGGTTGAGGCATGGAACTCCGCTTGCCTC
>NW_011420146.1:0-767 GCF_000754665.1 Bison bison bison | reverse complement strand
GAGTCACTGCCCCTTCGTGTTGACTTCATTCACAGGGTGGAGTTCGGAGAGGTGTCCGGGCATCGGGTTCTTACCAAGAGGGGACCGGGAAATCGGGGTGCTTCGCAATGTGGAAGCACCCACGAGGCCACGTCTGGAATGTCGTCGTGAGACCGGCCTCATCCTGAGGTGCGACCGGAAGGTCGGGAACCCCTTCCAGACAAAGCAGGGGAGTCGACCCTCCTGTGGAGATCAGGAGGGTAGAAGGGGCTCAGAGGAAGTGGTGCCGGAAAACCTCGGTGTTCCTCTCCAGGGAGACCGGGATGCCGGGGAACTTTGTGGGGGCGCATCAAGGGTGCCAAGTACCGTTTCGACCTCCAATTCCTAACGTGGGACTTCTCCTGAGACGCTCGTAGCGGAAAGGGCTTCATCTTGCGATGACGGGGGAACCACGTGGTTTTTCTCGAGTTGCGGCGGGATTCTCGAGTTACGACGGGGAATTCGGGATGCCTCTTGTGTTGGCCCAGGGAAGTCCAATCTTCCATTCGAGTTGCGAAGGAAAGCTGGGGATTGCTCTCGAGTGACTGCAGGGCCAAGAGACCTCAGTCTGGGCTTGTGTCCAGAAGCCAATGTTCCTCTCCAGGGGCGACCGGGATCTCGGGGTTGCATTCCAGACGCACCCGGGGAGACAGGCATTCATCTCGAGTGGAAGCCAAGAACCCCGCTCTGCTCTCGAGTCGCGACGGGTATCTCTTGGAGCTCACTGGGTGGACTAAAGGGAGTCAAGC
>NW_011420145.1:0-548 GCF_000754665.1 Bison bison bison | reverse complement strand
AAATGTGGAGGGAGGAGCATTCCCAACTCATTCTGCGAGGCCACCATCACCATGAACCAAAAGGAAACAGAAATGCCACACAGAAAAGAAAATTACAGGCTAACATCACTGATGAACATCAATGCAAAAATCCTAGGGGAAAAATTGTAGCAAAAAACCAAACAAAAAACACATGAAAAGGATCATACACCAAGTTGAAGTGGGGTTTATCCCAGGGATTCAAAGATTCTTCGCTATCTGCAAATCAATCAATGTGATACACTATATTAACAAACTGAAAGATAAAAAGCATATGACAATCTTGATCAATGCAGAGAAAGGTTTTGACAAAACTAAATAGCAGTTTAAAAAGCACTCCATAAATGGGCATGGAAGATACCTACCTTAACATAAGAAAGGTCATATAGGAAAATCTCTCAGCAAACATTATTTTCAATGGTGTCAAAATGTAAGCATTTCCTCTAAGATCAGCATCAAGATCATGGGGCCCACTCTATTCCTATTAATCAATATAGTTTTTTTTAAAGTCATAGACATAGCAATCAGAG
>NW_011420144.1:0-588 GCF_000754665.1 Bison bison bison | reverse complement strand
TTCAAAGAACTTCTGTCCGTTTATTTATTGTTTTTGGTAACATTGAATCGTTTTGACTATGCTGGGTCTTTGCTGCTCGCTGGAACTTGCTAGGACCTCTGGACTGCAGTCTCCCATCTCTTGCTGACCTCTTGTTGACCTCTGCAGAATCCTGGTTGGTTGGGTAGCTTGTTAGTTTCTTGTTCCTTACCCGGGCTCCTGTGGTAAGTGTTTTCTCTCCTCTGTGGCCTGGTAAGGCTGGGTGGTCATTGGCATCCCAAAGGTGGCTAGAAGTCAATGATTTAGGCAGGCTTGTGAATAAATATGGGAGAATGCAATGGCACCCCACTCTTTTCCAGTACTCTTGCCTGGAAAATCCCATGGACGGAAGAGCCTGGTAGGCTGCAGTCCATGGGGTCGCTCAGAGTCGGACACGACTGAGCGACTTCACTTTCACATCTCACTTTCATGCATTGGAGGAGGAAATGGCAACCCACTCCAGTGTTCTTGCCTAGAGAACCCCAGGGACTGCGGGGCATGGTGGGCTGCCGTCCATGGGGTCACACAGACTCGGACACGACTGAAACGTCTTAGCAGCAGCAGCAGCAG
>NW_011420143.1:0-546 GCF_000754665.1 Bison bison bison | reverse complement strand
GGTGTCCCCGGGGAGAGAGGCCACTTGTCGAGCGGTATTTGGAACCTGGGGGTCTTTCCGGACGATGCCCGGGCGAGTCACTGCCCCTTCGTGTTGACTTCATTCACAGGGTGGAGTTCGGAGAGGTGTCTGGGCATCGGGTTCTTACCAAGAGGGACCGGGAAATCGGGGTGCTTCGCAATGTGGAAGCACCCACGAGGCCACGTCTGGAATGTCGTCGTGAGACCCGTCTCACCCTGAGGTGCGACCGGAAGGTCGGGAACCCCTTCCAGACAAAGCAGGGGAGTCGACCCTCCTGTGGAGATCAGGAGGGTAGAAGGGGCTCAGAGGAAGTGGTGCCGGAAAACCTCGGTGTTCCTCTCCAGGGAGACCGGGATGCCGGGGAACTTTGTGGGGGCGCATCAAGGGTGCCAAGTACCGTTTCGACCTCCAATTCCTAACGTGGGACTTCTCCTGAGACGCTGTAGCGGGAAAGGGCTTCATCTTGCGATGACGGGGGAACCACGTGGTTTTTCTCGAGTTGCGGCGGGATTCTCGAGTTCCGAC
>NW_011420142.1:0-787 GCF_000754665.1 Bison bison bison | reverse complement strand
AGCGTCTCAGGAGATGTCCCACGTTAGGAATTGGAGGTCGAATGGGCACTTGGCACCCTTGATGCGACCCACCAAAGTTCCCCGAAATCCCGGTCTCCCTCGAGAGGAACACTGAGGTCTTCCGGCACCCCCTCCTCTGAGCCCTTTCTCCCCTCCTGATCTGGACAGGAGGGTCGACTCCCCTGCTTTGTCTGGAAGGGGTTCCCGACCTTCCGGTCGCACCTCAGGATGAGGCCGGTCTCACGAAGACATTCCAGACGTGGCCTCGTGGGTGGTTCCACATTCCGTAGGACCCCGATTTCCCGGTCCCCTCTTGAGAAGAACCCGATGCCCGGACACCTCTCCGAACTCCACCCTGTGAATGAAGTCAACACGAAGGGGCAGTGACTCGCCCGTGCATTGTCCGGAGCACACCCCCAGGTTCGAATTACAGCTCGACAAGCGGCCTCTCTCCCCGGGGACATCTCGAGAGGCAAGCGGAGTTCCATGCCTCAACCCAAGACGAGGCCTGATTCTCCTGTCCCCAGTCTGCAGGGACCCTGCGATCGGAGTCTGAAATCAGAGCTACCCTGCGGTTCCTGCCTCAACTGGAGATGACGCCCTCTTCCAATGCACCAAACCCAGTGGGGTCCCGAGAGGCCCATCCCACCTCCAGTTTCCCTGGCTTCTCAGAGCCACCATGAGAAGCCCCCTGAGGTCACCTGCACAAGTCGAGGGAACTCAGGGTTTCCTGCCTCAACCCGAGAAAGACCTCGAGAGACCTTCTTCAACGCGTCTCGAGGCCAGA
>NW_011420141.1:0-522 GCF_000754665.1 Bison bison bison | reverse complement strand
ATGGAGAGTGACAATAAACAGTATCACAGCAAAGAAGTTTTATGATATATTAGAAAGTGGTAAGTGTTAAAGATAAGAAGAGCAGAGTAGGGAGACCAGAGGTGCTGAAGCATTTACCATTTCTTGCACCAAGCTTTGTATTTTTTTTCTTTATGGATGGATAGATGTATAGATAGATGATCTCTATCTCATCACCTCATCTGACATACTATATATACTTGATTGTTTATAATCTCCCTCTCCTTCCTAGTTCCCAATAGCTTATAAACTCCATGAGCACAAGGTATTTTATACCTGTTTTGTTGGCTATTGTATTCCCAGGGGACAGAACAGTACCAGGAATCTAAGAGATGCACAAAACGTATTTGTTGGATGAATGAATTGACTGCATTTGATATAGGATGGTCAGGGTAAGCCTCACTGACATATGAGTAGAGATATGACAAGTTAGAGGGAATATGTCACGTGGCAGGCTTGAGGACCATTGTTCCAGGCAGAAGGGCCAGTTGTGGCTGGAACAGA
>NW_011420140.1:0-541 GCF_000754665.1 Bison bison bison | reverse complement strand
CCCAGTCAATCTTGATTCCAGCTTGTGCTTCTTCCAGTCCAACGTTTCTCATGATGTACTCTGCATAGAAGTTAAATAAACAGGGTGACAATATACAGCCTTGATGAACTCATTTTCCTATTTGGAACCAGTCTGTCTTTCCATGTCCAGTTCTAACTGTTGCTTCCTGACCTGCATACAATTTCTCAAGAGGCAGGTCAGGTGGGCTGGTATTCCCATCTCTTCAGAATTTTCCAGTTTATTGTGATCCACACAGTCAAAGGCTTTGGCATAGTCAATAAAGCAGAAATAGATGTTTTTCTGGAACTCTCCTGCTTTTTCAATGATCCAGCGGATGTTGGCAATTTGGTCTCTGGTTCCTCTGCCATTTCTAAAACCAGCTTGAACATCTGGAAGTTCATGGTTCATGTACTGCTGAAGCCTGACTTGGAGAATTTTGAGCATTACTTTACTAGCGTGTGAGATGAGTGCAACTGTGAGGTAGTTTGAGCATTCTTTGTCATTGCCTTTCTTTGGGATTGGAATGAAAACTGAGCTTTTC
>NW_011420139.1:0-679 GCF_000754665.1 Bison bison bison | reverse complement strand
AAACACTACAACATTTGAATCATAGGGGTTCCAGAAGAAGAAGACAAAAAGAAAGACCATGAGAAAATACTTGAGGAGATAATAGTTGAAAACTTCCCTAAAATGGGGAAGGAAATAATCACCCAAGTCCAAGAAACCCAGAGAGTCCCAAACAGGATAAACCCAAGGCGAAACACCCCAAGACACATATTAATCAAATTCACAAAGAATCAAAACACAAAAGAACAAATATTAAAAGCAGCAAGGGAAAAACAACAAATAACACACAAGGGAATTCCCATTAGGATAACAGCTGATCTTTCAATAGAAACTCTTCAAGCCAGGAGGGAATGGCAAGACATACTTAAAATGATGAAAGAAAATAACCTACAGCCCAGATTATTGTACCCAGCAAGGATTTCATTCAAGTATGAAGGAGAAATCAAAAGTTTCTCAGACAAGCAAAAGCTGAGAGAATTCTGCACCAACAAACCAGCTCTACAACAAATACTAAAGGATATTCTCTAGACAGGAAACACAAAAATGGTGTATAAATTCGAACCCCAAACAATAAAGTAAATGGTAACGGGATCATACTTATCAGTAATTACCTTAAACGTAAATGGGTTGAATGCCCCAACCAAAAGACAAAGACTGGCTGAATGGATACAAAAACAAGACCCCTACATATGTTGTCTAC
>NW_011420138.1:0-511 GCF_000754665.1 Bison bison bison | reverse complement strand
TTAGATTGGCTACAGTAGTATCAATGTTTCTGTATTTTTTTTTTTTCGTAAGAAGCAGGTCTTGTTTTATTATCCCAACAAGTTTTATTTTTGTTGTTTTTTATTTTTGTTTCAATTCATATATACCTTCTACTTTCTTTAGGATTTTTTCTTTATAATCATACATTTTAAAAAGCTTTCTTTACAAATTTTATGGAAATATATTTGATTTACAATGTTGTGTTTCAGATGTATATCAGAGTGATTTAGTTATGCATATACATGTCTATTTTTTAGGTTATTTTTCATTATAGGTTATTACATGAGACTATTTCTTTTCTTTCTTTTTTTTTTTACTAGATGGTTTAGGGCTTGACCTATCTTTACTTAAATAACCTATTTTGTCTGAATCCCAAATGGTTTTATGTATACATTTTTTAAATTAAAATTTCATTCTCTATGATTTTTTGGCACGGTAATTCCAAAGATTTCACTTCTTGCAGGTGAATGTTTTAATTTATAGTTTATTGAG
>NW_011420137.1:0-646 GCF_000754665.1 Bison bison bison | reverse complement strand
ACTCTTAGACATGTCTACAGTAGAGGAAGCAAAAACAAAACTACTAGATATTTCATATTGACTAGTTCCCAGTTCACGGGACTCTGACATTCCCTGAGGTCAAAGTTTTCTTGTATTGGAAGCAGTTGGGTTTGCAAGGGCTGCCTTGTCTTGAGACCATTGAAATAAGAACTCAGAACTTGAGCACTATTATCAAAAATCACCAAGGCTCACACTGACACAGACATCAATCCAGACAGACAAGACAAGACATCTTCCAGTTTTCCGCCTGAGATGGAAAAGATTTCTTTGAGCCGTTTTTTCTGGGGAGTGGGGGGTGGGGCTGGCGGCCAGGCAGGCTTTGGGAAGGAGCTCATGGTTTGGAATTGCATATGAAAAGAACCAGCTTTCCGGGTTCCAAGGAATCAAGTTTCCTTGCAAACCAACTTTGTCCGGTTCTAGAGAATATCATGGCCCTCCTAGGTCAGGTCATCTTTCCTTTCCGTAGCCCTCGTTTGATCCCTGAATTCTAGACAGCTTGGATTGCCTCTGTGGGCTGGATGGATTGTCCTCCCGTTTCACCGGGCGGCGGGAGCGAGGTCCCAGAGGCTCTCCTGGAACCGGGCGTGGGGGCGGGGCTCACCGGGAGCCCGTGGTGAAGGTGGGC
>NW_011420136.1:0-624 GCF_000754665.1 Bison bison bison | reverse complement strand
TAACTTTCCAGCAGTGATCATCTAGCTAGTCCAAGGAATTAGAAAGAGGCAGTTTGGTTAGAGTGTAAGGAAGGGGCAGGAGGAGTGAGTCAAATAAAGAGAGATACAAGCAGGGGGCCAGATCAAGGGAGGTCTTCTGGGTGTAACACTGAGTTCCAGCATGAGCAAAAAGGAAATGGCCAATGGGTGAAAGAAAGTCAAAGAGGACACTTTGTTTCTTTCTACTCGCCCTCCCTCCCTTCCTTTCTTTCTGTCTTCTTTCCTTTTTTAATGAGTGCTTACTGTGTGCCAGCATTGTTCTAGTCACTGGGGTTACTGAGCTAAACAAAAGAGATAGACGTTGAACCCTAGTGTATCCAGCTTCCTGGTCAGGAGGTCATCGCCCTAGCCCAGTGTAGCAGGGGCTGGGGGGGACCTGATGAAGCAGTGGGAGTGAAGATGGAGAGGAATGAGGCTCTGACATCCCTCCTTTCCCCGTCTAGCGCCCCCACACGTCCACTCCCGATACTTCCACGACTGATGTTTCATCCAGCTCCTGACTTGGTATCACAGAAATAATTCCTTAGCTCTCCTTCTGACCTCTCCCTTACCCAGCTGTCGCCTGCTTCCATGTCTCATTTCCAG
>NW_011420135.1:0-694 GCF_000754665.1 Bison bison bison | reverse complement strand
AAACCTCACTGAAATAGCAGGAATCATTCTTCAGACCCAAGTGTCAGGTGCAACACGTTCTCATTTCTATCACTGTACATAAATCCTGGAAACGACCTTCCTCAGGAAGGACTCCTCTCTCACTACCAGAGCCCGTGGGGAGTGTGAATCCTCGGATGGCTTCTCCAGGGTCAGAAGGGCTGTCAGTGGGAGAGCTGGGGATGGGACCCAGGTCTCCCATCACTAAGCCTCAGCTGTCTCAGAAGGGAGAAGTGAAGGAAAGAACACGGCTTGTGCTCCTGACCCCTTGGCTTGCTCTTAACCTGGTGATGGAGCAAGCAGGTTAGCCGGGGGCGGGGCGGAGGGTGGGTAGTTTCTGTTTGAAAGCTCAGTGGACCAGTGAGTCCACACGCCGTGACAGGGGCTGGGATGCAGCAGGCACTCAGTAAAGGTCTGTTCAATGAGCAGGACAAAGAAGTTGTTAAATGTGCCCCCCTCCCCTCGCCAAATCAAGTTTACGTATCTTTAGGACTAATATAACTTGAAAAATATCTCGAATGTACTAAAATTTATAGAAATGTGGCCAAGGTGTTTAATTAATTTTTGTTTCCCGCAAACTGAAAGACATCTAAGTAGTTTGGAGTATTACAAGTGGAAAGCTGTATCTGAGAGTGAGTTACGGGCCAATAACACCGATCTGCCTCCATTACATTTT
>NW_011420134.1:0-646 GCF_000754665.1 Bison bison bison | reverse complement strand
CACAAGAAGAAAATCAAAAAAGAAATCAAAATTTGCATAGAAACGAATGAAAATGAAAACACAACAATGCAAAACCTGTGGGACACTGTAAAAGCAATCCTCAGGGGAAAGTTCATAGCAATACAGGCATACCTCAAGAAACAAGAAAAAAAGTCAAATAAATAACCTAACTCTACACCTAAAGCAGCTAGAAAAGGACGAAATGAAGAACCCCAGGGTTAGCAGAAGGAAAGAAATCTTAAAAATTAGGGCAGAAATA
This sequence comes from Bison bison bison, assembly GCF_000754665.1. Lineage (NCBI taxonomy): Eukaryota > Metazoa > Chordata > Mammalia > Artiodactyla > Bovidae > Bison > Bison bison. The sequence continues at coordinate 387 of NW_011420134.1, read as the reverse complement.
AATGCAAAAGAAACAAAAGAGACCATAGCAAAAATCAACAAAGCCAAGAGCTGGTTCTTTGAAAGGATAAATAAAATTGACAAACCATTAGCCAGACTCATCAAGAAACAAAGGGGAAAAAAAAAAAAAGAAACAAAGGGACAAAAATCAAATCAATAAAATTAGAAATGAAAATGGAGAGATCACAACAGACAACACAGAAGTAAAAAGGATCGTAAGAGACTACTATCAGCAATTATATGCCAATAAAATGGACAACGTGGAAGAAATGGACAAATTCTTAGAAAAGTACAACTTTCCAAAACTGGACCAGGAAGAAATAGAAAATCTTAACAGACCCATCACAAGCACGGAAATTGAAACTGTAATCAAAAATCTTCCAGCAAA
>NW_011420133.1:0-540 GCF_000754665.1 Bison bison bison | reverse complement strand
GAAATCACAGGAACCCTGAGGTTCCTGCCTCAACTGGAGGTGAGGCCCTCTTCCAATGCACCAAACCCCGTGGAGTCCCGAGAGGCCCCCCCCCCACCTCCAGTTTCCCTGACATCTCCGGGCCACCATGAGAAGCCCCCTGAGGTCACCTGCACAAGTCGAGGGAAGCCAGGGTTTCCTGCCTCAACCCGAGAAAGACCTCGAGAGACCTTCTTCAACACGTCTCGAGGCCAGGTTCCCCTACCATGACTGGAGAGCAATGACGCGCTCCCCCTCGCCACTCGCATGGAGACCCGACTTCCCTGGCGCCCCACTAGAGGCTCACTGACCTCGCCGTCATACCTCGTGAGAAACCGCACCCTGGGGCCGCAGCTCGAGAACCACCCCGAGACTCCCTGTCATCGCGGAGATGAGGGCCTTCGTCTCCTGCATGGCCTAGAGGCCAACCTCGCGACCTCTCTCCAAACGCCTCAGGAGGCTTGACTCCCTTTAGTCCACCCAGTGAGCTCCAAGAGATACCCGTCGCGACTCGAGAGCAGA
>NW_011420132.1:0-647 GCF_000754665.1 Bison bison bison | reverse complement strand
AGGTTCCTAGCACAGTAGCTGGTACATAAGAGGTGCCCAACAAGGGGAACTACCTCTTCTTCCTCTATTTTTTTTAACCTCTATCACAATTCAATCCTAGGCAACACCCTCAGAGCCTCACTCCCATCTCTGGCTCTTTTCCACATTGTATCCCCTCCCCACCCAGTACTGTTTTTCTAAACAGATAAAATATCACTGCCTGATTCAAGAAGGCTGAAGGCCCCCTTCTATCTACAGAGTATTCACCCACAGAGCTATCATCAAGGCTCTCCAACACCCGATTTCAACTCCGCTCACACTTCTGTAAACTCTTCACTATAAGCCCTCATTTCTACTGTTCTCCTCATCGCTCACTCTGTTCCGGCCACACAGGCCTCCTGGCTGTTCCTCCAACATTGTCCTGCCCCAGGGCCTTTGCACCGGCTGTGTCCACTGCCTAGAACACTGTTCCATCTGTATCTACGTGGCTCACATTCTCTCCTCTCTCTGGGACCTTCCTGAAAGGTTTCTTCTCGGAGAGACACTCAAAGCTCTCCAGCACCATTCCCAAAGCGCAGCTAACCATGCTCATGCTAGTATAAGTGAGACTGGCCCTGGACAGACAGCGGATGTGTCTCAAGCGACACCCTGGCTTGGCCTGGCACCAG
>NW_011420131.1:0-632 GCF_000754665.1 Bison bison bison | reverse complement strand
AGGGCGAGAGAGAGTAGCAGTTATTAGAGAAGCATTAAATACACACTGGCACTAATCTCAGTCTTTACCATTGATGCAATCAAGTTAATCAAAGGAAGTTTATAAAGGAGTGGGTGTCTTATGATCTAATGCTATGTTACTTCATGCCAGTTTTAAATTTTTTATTTATTTTTATTTGGAGGATAATTGCTTTACCATATAGTGTTGCTTTCTGCCACGTATCAACATGAATCAGCCATAGGTATGCATATGTCTTCTCCCTCTTGAACTTCCCTCCCACCTCCCATCCCAGCCCTCCCTTCCAGGTTGTCACAGAACACTGGATTTGAACTCCCTGCATCATGCAGTAAATTTCCACTGGCTATCTAATTTTACATATGGTAATGTATATGTTTCAGTGCTACTCTCTCAATTCACCCTCCCCCACCACCATGTCCAAAAATGCCCATGAACATCTTATTTCCAACCACGGGTTATTTTGGGAAACATGCCTTATGACATGGACCACAAGCAATGTGCATCATACCTTAGCTCAAATCCCCTCTCCTTAATTGCCTGATTTTTGATAAGTTACTTAGTTCCTCTAAACCTTGATTTCTTACTGAAGACAGGAATGATAGTATTTGCATTTC
>NW_011420130.1:0-713 GCF_000754665.1 Bison bison bison | reverse complement strand
AAATGAGATAAGGAGGTTATACATTTATTATTTAAATTTATACAGAGACCTAAACTAAACATTACACCTAAATTAACATATCCCAAAATTTATGTTGTTAAAATGTAAATTTTAAAAATTTAAAAAATTAAATTGACAACTGCTTGACAATTCTTTTACCATAAAACCCCCATAGGTGTAATTGGGGTAGCCAGACAAAAATTGGTTTTATAACAAAACGGCCCCCTACGAGTGGGTCCATCTTCCCGCTCAAACTAAAAAGGTAGTGGCTTCTTATCCGGGATTGATAGCTACTTTGATATTAAAAGAAAAAAGCGGAGCATTAAATTATTTGGTAAAGAGCCATCAGAAATTGTAATTCCATATAATAAGGAACAACTTGATGCTCTTCTAATGTTTGATGAGGACTGGCAGATTGCCGTAGGAACTATTTTGGTCAAATTTTTGCATCATTTACCTTCGCATGTTTTGCTGAATTTTATATCCAGACATCCAGTTATTTTCCCTGTCAGATGTAAACAATCTCCTATTCCAAATGCTGACGGGTCAGCAAATGATAAAGCCTCCATAGTCACTAAAAATCACCAAAAGGTTTTAGAAACACGGGAAACTTCAGCTCAAAGAGCTGAAATAACAGCAGTCATAGAGGCTTTTGCTGTGTTTGGAGATGAGGAATTTAACCTTTATTCTGATTCTCAGTATATTGTCAGGTT
>NW_011420129.1:0-688 GCF_000754665.1 Bison bison bison | reverse complement strand
TGCAGACTGGGGACAGGAGAGTCAGGCCTCGTCTTGGGTTGAGGCATGGAACTCCGCGTGCCTCTCGAGGTGAACCCGTGGAGAGAGGCCACTTGTCGAGCTGTCTTTGGAACCTGGGGGTTTTTCCGGATGATGCACGGGGCGAGTCACTGCCCATTCGCGTTGACTTCATTCACAGGGTGGAGTTCGGAGAGGTGTCCAGGCATTGGGTTCTTATCAAGGAGGGGACCGGGAAATCGGGGTGCTTCGCAATGTGGAAGCACCCACGAGGCCACGTCTGGAATGTCGTCGTGAGACCGGCCTCATCCTGAGGTGCGACCGGAAGGTCGGGAACCCCTTCCAGACAAAGCAGGGGAGTCGACCCTCCTGTCGAGATCAGGAGGGTAGAAGGGGCTCAGAGGAAGTGGGGCCGGAAAACCTCGGGGTTCCTCTCCAGGGAGATCGGGATGCCGGGGAACCTGGTGGGGCGCATCAAGGGTGCCAAGTACCGTTTCGACCTCCAATTCCTAACGTGGGACTTCTCCTGAGACGTTGTAGCGGGAAAGGCCTTCATCTTGCGATGACGGGGGAACCACGTGGCTTTTCTCGAGTTGCGGCGGGATTCTCGAGTTACGACGGGGAATTCAGGATGCCTCTTGTGTTGGCCCAGGGAAGTCCAATCTTCCATTCGAGTTGCGAAGGAAAGCTG
>NW_011420128.1:0-582 GCF_000754665.1 Bison bison bison | reverse complement strand
GCCTGGAGAATCCCAGGGACAGTGGAGCCTGGTGGGCTGCCATCTCTGGGGTCGCACAGAGTCGGACACGACTGAAGCCACTTAGTAGCAGCAGCAGCAGCAGCAATGCTATGGACTGTAGTCCACCCGGCTCCTCTGTCCATAGGATTCTTCAGGCAGGAATACTGCAGTGGGTTGCCATGCCCTCCTCCAGGGGATCGTCCTGACCCAGAGATGGAACCTGCATCTCTTACATCTTCTGCATTGTCAGGAGAGACCTTTACCACTAGGGCTATCATTTATACACAACCAAACAAACTATAATATGCTGCTGATGAAATGTGATCTGGTATCAGAAATGGTCAAATGTAAACTGTAGAATGTCCCTTAATGTCAATGAAACGTGTTAACAGCATGGAAGCTATCAACAAATGTATTATATGGAGAGAAATTGTGTTACAAACCTTTTATTTCAATGACCACTACTGCCCCTGTCAGCATCCAACTACATACTGGCTGACTTTCTCCCTTGCATGATACTTTTAATTCATTAAGATTTGGAATTCATTAAATGCTTGGAGAAATTGCTTGTCAGCTTCTTTG
>NW_011420127.1:0-515 GCF_000754665.1 Bison bison bison | reverse complement strand
TTAGTACTCAGGACTACTACACAAAAAGAAAAGAGCAAAGAAAAGAAAGACGATAAGTTAAAAATTAGGCCATGAAAACACACTTCTAATGTAAGGAAAAATATGAAGTTCAAGGACCAGATTATCTTTAGCCACACATCATGTTCCAAATAATAAATTATTTGTGCTTGTGTGTTAGTGTGTGTGTATGTGTGTGTGTGTTGTGTGTGGGTTTTAATGGCTTTCAGTATGCAGGAATAACTGCAAGGCTTTGTTAAGAAGTGCTGTAAATTACTGAAACAAATGGACAAATGTGAATGGAGTTTATATACCAGCTCTACAATGAAGAATAGAATTTTCAATTAAGAGAAAAGTATACATGTGTATTGAACAATATTTAAATTTCCATTCATTTCAACATCCACATATGGCTAGTGGCTATACAAAAAAAAAACAAAAAAAAAACAGGATTCCCCAGTGGCTGGGCCATGAAGAATTCACCTGCAAATGCAAGAGACAAAGGAGACACGCATTTG
>NW_011420126.1:0-511 GCF_000754665.1 Bison bison bison | reverse complement strand
CATGCTCAGCCACGTGACAGGGCCTGCTCAGTCACGTGATCAGGGCTGCTGAACAGGGATTAGCGCTTGCTCAGCTGCATGCTTAATCCCTGCTCAGCTGCGTGACTCGTGCCGGATCAGCTGTGTGATTAGTCCCTGCTCAGCTGCGTGATTAGTGCCTGCTCAAGACCGGGTTAGGAGCCGGATGAGTGACGTGATTAGAGTCTGCATAGCCACTTCATTACAGCCTGCTCAGCTCCATGATTATTCCCTGTTAAGCTGCGTGATTCCTGCTTGCTCAGCTCCATATTTATTGCCTGCTGAGCTGCGTGATTCCTGCCTGGTCAGCTTCTTGATTATTGCATGCTGAGCTGCGTGATTCCTGTTTGCTCAGCTCCATGATTATTGCCTGCTGAGCTGCGTGATTCCTGCTTGCTCAGCTCCATGATTTTTTGCTTGTTGAGCTGCATAATAAGTGCCTGCTCAGTCCCCAGAGAGGAGCCGGCTGAATCACGTGATTAGAGTCTGCTTA
>NW_011420125.1:0-686 GCF_000754665.1 Bison bison bison | reverse complement strand
GATTGGGAGCTGGTGATGAGTAGATGCAAACTATAATGTTAATATATAGAATAGATAAACAAGATCCTACTGTATAGCACAAGGAAATATATTCATAGTTTGTGATAAATAATAACGGAAAAGGATATGGAAAATATTGTGTGTGCATGTGTGCGTGTTTACATATGAATGAAAGGAAAGGTAAAAGGAAAGAAAGGAAAGGACAATTCTTGGCAAGCAGGTACAGAAAGTAGATCCTTGTGTGTTATGGATAGATTTTAAAACGGTGCAACTGCTACAGAAAAACAGTATAAAGTCTCCTCAGTAAACTCAAAATAGAACTACCACATGATTCAGCAATTCCACTTCTGGATGTAAATTCAAAAGAAGTTAACATGGGGTCTTGAGATATTTGCACAGCCATGCTCAAAACAGTGCTAATCACAACATCTAAGGGTTGGAAGTATCTAAACGTCCATCAAATGTGATATATACATACAATGGAATATTATTTAGCCATATAAAGGAAATTTTGCCACATGCCACAACACGCATGATTCTTCAGGACATCACCTAGAGGAGAACATAGGCAAAACACTCTCCGACATACATCACAGCAGGATCCTCTATGACCCACCTCCCAGAATATTGGAAATCAAAGCAAAAATAAACAAATGGGACCTAATTACACTTAAACGCTCCTGCAC
>NW_011420124.1:0-670 GCF_000754665.1 Bison bison bison | reverse complement strand
CTATAAAACTGTAAGCAGGCTTCTTTGCTAACTAAAACTTTTTGGGGGTCTGGACGGTTAACATCTGCCTGAGAAGGTGCGCCGGTTTTACACCCAGATAACCTAGTGGCGGGGAGGCGATAAGTTGCAGCATTGGCGCTTGCCAAACACCTCATCACTTGAGCTGCTCGGACCTGGGAAGAGCACAAAACTCAGGCCCAACTGAGTCTGCGCCTCTGAGGACTACCCGAGTGCCTGAACCTGAGCGGCTTGGACCTGGGAGGTACATGCAACCCAGGGCCAGCCTCGGATTGTTCCCGGCGGAACAACCTAGAGCCCGAGCAGTGTGAGCAGGGAGGCTACACACGCCGTGAGCGGGGGTAGACCCAGTGTGGCTGAGGCACTGCGAGCGCACGCCAGTGTTATTTGTTTGCAGCATCCCTCCCTCCCTCCCCACAGCGAGACTGAACAAAGAGAAGAAATACAGCTCCACCCATCAGAACACCGACACAAGCTTCCCTAACCAGGAAACCTTGACAAGCCACCTGTACAAACCCACACACAGCGAGGAAAAACCACAATAAAGAGAACTCCACAAACTGCCAGAATACAGAAAGGACACCCCAAACTCAGCAATTTAAACAAGATGAAGAGACAGAGGAATAGCCAGCAGTTAAAGGAACAGGATAAA
>NW_011420123.1:0-644 GCF_000754665.1 Bison bison bison | reverse complement strand
TGTCGATCTCAGAGTTAGACATAGGGAGTGATGTGTTTTTGACCAGAAGTCCTCCCCAGTACCTTGATTCTTTTGTGACATGCTCAACTTTGCTCAATCCAGGGGAGGAAACTAGGTGAGGAGCAGGAGGACAGAAAACTTCAAGAAGGACCAAGGCTGAATTTTCTGCTAGTTTTAGAGAGAGGGGTGGCTGAGTTTTATTCTGGTTTAAGAAAACTTTAAAAATATCTCTTGCACACCCAAGTTTATAAAAGTGAAAATCATTCAGGACATAGCCATATTTTCTGATAGCTTCCCTTCTTCACCTACTAAGTTGCTTTTCATTTGAATCAAAAGTGTTAGAAATGGGGAAAAAATCCACTGATGATGTCAGTCCCCAACCCCAGCACTCTACTGTCTCAAATAGTGACACAGAGCCTTGTTTTCAGCCCAGCTGTCACATCTGAACCCACAAGAGCACTATGGCCTGGCTTTGGGGATTTGGATGAAGAAGAACCTCTCCCACATCTGAGTTTTGTGCCTAGTTACTACCAGAAAAATCTGTGTACCAACCTGTCAGGTTATACTCCTTACTCAGACAGCTGTCACAACAATGAAAATAGGCTTTCCTAAAAAAGGTGACCAATGTGACATAAACGAAAGCC
>NW_011420122.1:0-856 GCF_000754665.1 Bison bison bison | reverse complement strand
GCTTGAGAAAAAGGTGAAATTCATTGTTTTGGGATGAAATGTCCTATAGATATCAATTAGGTCTAACTGGTCTATTGTATCGTTTAAAGTTTGTGTTTCCTTATTAATTTTCTGTTTAGTTGATCTATCCATAGGTGTGAGTGGGGTATTAAAGTCTCCCACTATTATTGTGTTATTGTTAATTTCTCCTTTCATACTTGTTAGCATTTGTCTTACATACTGCGGTGCTCCCGTGTTGGGTGCATATATATTTATAATTGTTATATCTTCTTCTTGGATTGATCCTTTGATCATTATGTAGTGACCTTCTTTGTCTCTTTTCACAGCCTTTGTTTTAAAGTCTATTTTATCTGATATGAGTATTGCTACTCCTGCTTTCTTTTGGTCCCTATTTGCATGGAAATCTTTTTCCAGCCCTTCACTTTCAGTCTGTATGTGTCCCCTGTTTTGAGGTGGGTCTCCTGTAGACACATATGTAGGGTCTTGTTTTTGTATCCATTCAGCCAGTCTTTGTCTTTTTGGTTGGGGCATTCAACCCATTTACGTTTAAGGTAATTACTGATAAGTATGATCCCGTTGCCATTTACTTTATTGTTTGGGTTCGAATTTATACACCATTTTTGTGTTTCCTGTCTAGAGAATATCCTTTAGTATTTGTTGGAGAGCTGGTTTGGTGGTGCAGAATTCTCTCAGCTTTTGCTTGTCTGAAAAGCTTTTGATTTCTCCTTCATACTTGAATGAAATCCTTGCTGGGTACAATAATCTGGGCTGTAGGTTATTTTCTTTCATCATTTTAAGTATGTCTTGCCATTCCCTCCTGGCTTGAAGAGTTTCTATTGAAAGATCAGCTGTTATC
>NW_011420121.1:0-501 GCF_000754665.1 Bison bison bison | reverse complement strand
TTTTCCTGGTTTCATTTTCCTTTGCAAAAAACACTTGCTTATTTAATATACAAAGTTTATAGTAGTAACTTTGTCATAGTTCTGAATTATTCTACCTAAATTTTAACACTTGATAAACAAAATGAATAAGGTAAGTGTGTAACTTTTAAGTAGAGGGTTAGTAGGTGCATAAAAAAAGTTTTGAGTCCTTGGAGGGATATTTCACCTCTTGATCAAATTGATGGGCACTTGCTTGGATGGTGACCAGGATTTACTAGGACGAACTCCAAGAATGTGACTCTGATTAGTTCATAATTTCTCTTCTACTGGTCCAAAATGTTTACTTGAAGGATAAAAGATATACTGATGGTTTCTTTGTGAAGTAGTAAGAATACAAGAGTTTTTAGTTAGACTTGTCCTCTCATCATAAAGGACAATTATAACCATGCTTTGTTATAACACACCATTCTATATACTGCAAACTATTAAAGAGAATTTGATTTTAAAGAAAACTATAGTGAT
>NW_011420120.1:0-616 GCF_000754665.1 Bison bison bison | reverse complement strand
ACCAATAGAGAACAAGTTAAATAAATTATGCTGCATTCAAGCAGTGCAATACTTCTACAGACAATGGAAAAGGTGGAGTTAAGTCCATAAGTACTAAGCAGAAGCCACATCTCTAAAATATATTACCTGTGTTACAGTTTCTTATCCACAATTCCAAATCCAAAATACTCTAGAAACTATAAGGTTTTTTTTTGAAACTTAACTGGTGTCGAAAACTGGTCAGTCCTAAACTCACTTGACAGCAAGTATTCACCTGTCTTGACATGAAAAGGTGTGAAGTTGTAATTGATCTCACATGGCGTGAGGAGAATATTCGTACTTCCCAGTGCCAGTGCGGGGTGCTGCCTCAGACCACACCAGCTGTTACGTGACGTTTGGTGTATGCACTGTATAGCTACTCTACTGTCTCTAATCACTGTCTCTACTCCAAAAGATTCTGCACTCAACTCCACTGGCCCCAAAGGCTCCCAGCAAGGAATTACAGCCTACACTAAGTGAACAAATATAGAAGATTAACCAATTTGCATGAAAGATACAGATAGGTTTAGCCCTGGAAATTCTGAAAAGAGTATGTCTTTTTTATAAAGAGTATGTCTTTCTTATTTCAACAGAAGGC
>NW_011420119.1:0-630 GCF_000754665.1 Bison bison bison | reverse complement strand
CCTGGGCGCAGAGCTGGAGCTCCGACCGGTGTGGAAGCTCACTCGTCTTCCAGTCAGGCTGCAAGCACCGCCGGCAGCCAGCCTCTTCTCTCCCGCGTTCCGGGCATTGGGCTCCAAACCTGGGACCAAAGTACTGCCCGGAGCTCACTGATCATGGGCTGGTTCCCCTGCGCTGCGGCTGTGCTAGGGAGCCCAAACGCACAGGGGAAGCCCGCACAGCACATCCACCTGCCTCTAGGCGGCAGGACAAGCTCCAGGGAAGGCCCGGTCTGGCAGGCGCTTTCTGGGCACAAACGGAGCAACACTCTGGCTGTGGAGCTGCCTCCCCAAGCCAGGGGCACCGGGACCCTGATTCCCTCCGTGCGGCGGCTTAGTCTTGGCGGGGAAGCACCAGCTTGGGAAGTGCAGCCTGGGGCGCTTCCTTTCCCTCGGAAAGAGCTCTCCCTGCGGGAGGCGTTTGGCGGTGTGCACACCCCCAGCCTCTAAGCCCTCTGCAGGGACGCCTGGCTCCTAGGTCCGAAGGGAAGGCGAGAGCTGAGCTGAGGTACCAGTCAGGCACCAGTCACGTCTCCCACACTCCCGCTGCCCTGCTCCTTCCCGGGCGCGAACGCTAGAAGCTGGGCAGGGCTT
>NW_011420118.1:0-630 GCF_000754665.1 Bison bison bison | reverse complement strand
TTTGGAAAACTCAGCAGTGGCTACAGGACTGGAAAAGGTCAGTTTTCATTCCAATCCCAAAGAATAGCAGTGCCAAAGAATGCTCAAACTACTGCACAATTGCACTCATTTCACATGCTAGCAAGGTTATGCTCAAAATTCTCCAAGCCAGGCTTCAACAGTATGTGAACTGAGAACTTCCAGATGTACAAACTGAGTTTAGAAAAGGCAGGGGAACCAGAGATCAAATTGCCAGCATTCACTGGATCACAGAGAAAGCAAGGGAATTCCAGAAAAACATTTACTTCTTCTTCAATGACTACATGAAAGCCTTCGACTGTGTGGATCACAACAAACTGTGGAAAATTCTTCAAGAGATAGGAATACCAGACCACCGTACCTGTCTACTGAGAAACCTGTATGCAGGTCAAGTAGGAACATCTAGAACTGGACATGGAACAATGGACTGGTTTCAAATTGGGAAAGGAGTAATCACAAGGCTGTATATTGTCATCCTGTTTATTTAACTTATATGCAGAGTACATTATGTGAAATGCCAGACTGGATGAGCCATAAGCTAGAATCAAGATTGCCAGGAGAAATATCAACAACCTCAGATATGCAGACGATACCACTCTAATAGCAGAAAGT
>NW_011420117.1:0-514 GCF_000754665.1 Bison bison bison | reverse complement strand
CAGTAACCTCAGATATGCAGATGACACCACCCTTATGGCAGAAAGTGAAGTGGAACTAAAAAGCCTCTTGATGATGGTGAAAGAGGAGAGTGAAAAAGTTGGCTTAAAGCTCAACATTCAGAAAACTCAGATCATGGCATCCAGTCCCATCACTTCATGGGGAGTAGATGGGGAAACAGTGGAAACAGTGTCAGACTTTATTTTTGGGGGCTCCAAAATCACTGCAGATGGTGACTGCAGCCATGAAATTAAAAGACGCTTACTCCTTGGAAGAAAATTTATGACCAGCCTAGATAGCATATTGAAGAGCAGAGACATTACTTTGCCAACAAAGGTCTGTCTAGCCAAGCCTATGGTTTTTCCAGTGGTCATGTACGGATGTGAGAGTTGGGCTGTGAAGAAAACTGAGCTCCGAAGAATTGATGCTTTTGAACTGTGGTATTGGAGAAGACTCTTGAGAGTCCCTTGGACTGCAAGGATATCCAGCCAGTCCATTCTGAAGGAGATCAGCCCT
>NW_011420116.1:0-647 GCF_000754665.1 Bison bison bison | reverse complement strand
ATCCTCTTAGTATGTCCTTATGTCAAAACCGCACGCAGCATTCCAGGGGGCAGTACAAGATGATTATCTTGAGCTAAAAACTCCAAAAATGTTAAAATCATGGTATCATCTGCAAGCAATGAGTGCTGGGCTGTCTGGCTAATCCATGAAGTTAACCTAAATGTAAATAGTCAAAATGTTCTGAAAATAATTCCCTAACATATTCTCTGTTGGCTCAGATGGGAAAGAATCTGCCTGCAGTGTGGGAGACTTGAGTTCAACTGCTGGTTTGGGAAGATCCCCTGGAAAAGGGAATGGCAACCCAGTCCAGTAGTCTAGCCTAGAGAATTCCATGGACAGAGGAACCTGGTGGGCTACAGCCCATGGGGTCACAAAGAGTCAGACATGACTGAGCAACTCACACACACACACACAAACACATGCACAAAACATCAATTAAATCATGGATGGCCCAAGGAAAGACTTCTATGGTCAGATCACTGGACACAAATTTTAGAATCAATAAATAGTACCCACAGGAGAAGAAAGGGGTTCTAGTCCACTAAAACTAGACATGGAGGAAGCTTTCCACTGGTCTATGTAGAAGAAGAGAAAATCCAATTCCACTGGACGTTTCAGGAGACCTGTTCTATGGACAACTTCCTGAC
>NW_011420115.1:0-598 GCF_000754665.1 Bison bison bison | reverse complement strand
GGCACGTGATGCCACGGGACCGGTGAGGTCCTCGGGTTCAGCCCTCCCTCGACTTGGCTGTGGTCTTTGGTTGTGTTCTGTTCCGTGTGTGCTTTCTGACCCACGTGATCTCTCCGGATAGGGCACCCCATCCAAGCTCAAACCCATCGAGTCTGTGTGACTCCTAGTCACGCATCAGGTGGGGATATCGACGCCCTCCACGTGGATCCATAACAATCGCCGTTCTGGGGTTCAGGAGGATCCTGTTGTGTGTTCTGGGCGCGCTACGTGCTGTCCGTGTGAACTGTGGAATGAGGTTCGTGACATTGAACAGGAGACAGGGATCAAGACCATCCCCATGGAAAAGAAATGCCACAAAGCAAAATGGCTGTCTGGGGAGGCCTTACACATAGCTGTGAGGAGAAGAGAAGCGAAAACAGAGGAGAAAAGGACAGATACACACATCTGAATGCAGAGTTCCAAAGAATAGCAAGAAGAGATAAGAAAGCCTTCTTCAGCGATCCATGCAAAGACATAGAGGAAAAGCACAGAATGGGATAGACTAGGGATCTCTTCCAGAAACTCAGAGATACCAAAGGAACATTTCATGCAAAGATGG
>NW_011420114.1:0-500 GCF_000754665.1 Bison bison bison | reverse complement strand
TTTTGAAGCTGCAACTCCAATACTTTGGACACCTGATGCGAAGAGCTGACTCATTTGAAAAGACCTGATGCTGGTAAAGATTGAGGGCAGGAGGAGAAGGGGATGACAGAGGATGAGATGGTTGGATGGCATCACCGATTCAGTGGACATAGGTTTGGGTGGACTCCGGGAGTTGGTGATGGACAGGGAGCCTGCTGTGCTGCATTTCACGGGATCGCAAAGAGTCGGACACAACTGAGCTACTGAACTGAACTGTACATTTTTTTTAGATTCCATATATAAGCACTATCATGTACTATTGTTTTTCTCTGTCTGACTTACTTCATTCAGTATGATGATCCCTAGGTCCATCCATGTTGTTGCAAATACCATTATTTTGTTCTTTTTATGGCTGAGTCATACTCCATTGTATACATGTACCACATCATCTTTATCCTTTTCTCTCTCAATAGACATTTAGGCTGCTTCCATGTCCCGGCTATTGTAAATAGTGTTGCAAT
>NW_011420113.1:0-512 GCF_000754665.1 Bison bison bison | reverse complement strand
ATCCCGTGTTTATCAGGCAGTGATCAGTGACTGACAGGCGCTGATCATGGGACTGTGCACGCACTGATCCCGTGGCTGATCAGGAACTGACCACCTGACAGGGCAGGCCGTGATCACGTGGCTGATCGTTCACTGATCACGTGTTTATCATACGGTGATCACGTGACTGAGAGGCGCTGATCACGTGACTGTGCAGTCAGTGATCACGTGGCTGATCATGCACTGATATCATGACTCAGCATGCACTGACCATGTGCCCGGAGCCGGTGAGGCATTCCACTCTGGACAAAGGTCATGAGGAAGGAGACTCGGCATACGCAAATGCGGGACCGAGCCTCAGGAGTCCACCGGATATTCTCGAGCAGCTCCCCCCCAAAATAACCAGAGTCTGCCTACTTTATTTTTTTGTGCTCTCACCTCTGATTTCACTGGGGGCTGTCCCCCACCACCATCTCGCTCTCTCTGTCAAAGAGTTACCTTACAGCTCCAATTCATAAAGTTCCTTGTCATTC
>NW_011420112.1:0-557 GCF_000754665.1 Bison bison bison | reverse complement strand
CCTTTCGAGGGAGACCGGGATTTCGGGGAACTTTGTGGGTCTCATCAAGGGTGCCAAGTGCCCTTTCGACCTCCAATTCCTAACGTGGGACTTCTCCTGAGGCGCTGTAGCGGGAAAGGGCTTCATCTTTCGATGACGGGGAGCCACGTGGTTTTTCTCGAGTTACGGCGGGATACTCGAGTTACGACGGGGAATTCAGGATGCCTCTTGTGTTGGCCCAGGCAAGTCCAATCTTCCATTCGAGTTGCGAAGGAAAGCTGGGGATTGCTCTCGAGTGGCTGCAGGGCCAATAGACCTCATCTAGGCTTGTGTCCAGAAGCCAGTGTTCCTCTCCAGGGGAGACAGGGATCTCGGGGTTGCATTCCAGACGCACCCGGGGAGACAGGCATTCATCTCGAGTGGAAGCAAAGAACCCCGCTCTGCTCTCGAATCGCGACGGGTATCTCTTGGAGCTCACTGGGTGGACTCAAGGGAGTCAAGCCTCCTGAGGCGTTTGGAGAGAGGTCGCGAGATTGGTCTCTAGGCCATGCAGGAGACGAAGGCCCTCATCTCTCGAT
>NW_011420111.1:0-585 GCF_000754665.1 Bison bison bison | reverse complement strand
GACTGGAACTATCCGTTGCTCATTCGGCAGCACAGAACTTCCTCCCTAGCCTTGCCTATGACAAGGTCATCCTCTGTTTCAATTGGACACGTGGGTTTAGAATGGAGCTTCAGTCTGGCCGTGGGATTTGGCAACAATGACAAAGACAGCAATCAACAACTGCCACCCCACTCACTGTTCACTTGCCAAAGCTAAAAAGTGACTGATTTTCGGGCCTTCTGAGGTTAAGTGTGATAGACCCTTTCTTCCTTTGGATGTAATGCCTGTCTGGTGATGAAGTTAAGAACTTAATGCAGTGAAGAACAGAATGTCTTCATAGCACAGACTCTGGGTGCTAGATTCAAGAACTTCCATTCACCCGTATGTGTTGCTTTCTACGTTCCATATCTGATTTTTTGTTTTTATATTGGAGAAAAAAATAATATCCTCATTGCTGTTGTTGTTCAGTCATCCAGTCATGTCCGACTCTTTGCGACCCCATGGACTGCAGCATGCCAGGCCTCTCTGTCCCTCATCATCTCCTGGAGTTTGCCCAAGTTCATATTCATTGCATCAGTGATGCTGTCCAGCCATCTCATCCTCTGA
>NW_011420110.1:0-546 GCF_000754665.1 Bison bison bison | reverse complement strand
CGCACGTTCAGAGAATTCACATTGCTCTGGAAACATTCCCTTCGGCTCCGGTTCCTAAATCGAGTTAGGAACCTTCGGCCTAGAACTAGGGATCAGGATGAAAGGGAGACTTGCGTTGTGTAACCATTTGCACTGTTTGAACTTTACTGTTTCTTTTCCTGATGAAAATTACCGGAAAAAAAAAAAAAACAAAAAAAAAACAACAGAAAACAAAAAGAACCACTTTAGAAAAATCTGGTGGGGCGGTTAGCCTGATTATGGAATTACAAATAGTGGTGAGAGAAAAAGGGCTAAGTGTTGGCCGTGATATGACTTACTGGTAAAACAGAAAGGAAGATTTCAACTTTCTCCCGTAGTTCTAGTCCCAGCCTCAGGGGAGAAATAATTGAGAGTTGTTGTTACAGCGCTCTTCCATCCTCAGCCTGAACATCTGCTAACTTATGTAACTTAATTTCCCGTGTCTTAGATTTCAAGAACTTCATGCAACATCTTTCTGCTCTAGTTTAAGGAAATTGTCGTAATTAGTGACACTGTCGGTCTCATAGT
>NW_011420109.1:0-549 GCF_000754665.1 Bison bison bison | reverse complement strand
CAGAGGAAGTCGGTGCCGGAAAACCTCGGTGTTCCTCTCGAGGGAGACCGGGATGTCGGGGAACTTTGTGGGTCGCATCAAGGGTGCCAAGTACCGTTTCGACCTCCAATACCTAACGTGGGACTTCTCCTGAGACACTGTAGCAGGAAAGGGACGTTCATCTTGCGATGACGGGGGAACCGACGTGGAGTTTTTCTTCGAGTTGCGGCAGGATTCTCGAGTTACGACGGGGAATTCAGGATGCCTCTTGTGTTGGCCCAGGGAAGTCCAATCTTCCATTCGAGTTGCCAAGGAAAGCTGGGGATTGCTCTCGAGTGACTGCAGGGCCAATAGACCTCATCTAGGCTTGTGTCCAGAAGCCAATGTTCCACTCCAGGGGAGACAAGTATCTCGGGGTTGCATTCCAGACACACCCGGGGAGACAGGTATTCATCTCGAGTGGAAGCAAAGAACCCCGTTCTGCTCTCGCGTCGCGACGGGTATCTCTTGGAGCTCACTGGGTGGACTAAAGGGAGTCAAGCCTTCTGAGGGGTTTGGAGAGAGGTCGCG
>NW_011420108.1:0-683 GCF_000754665.1 Bison bison bison | reverse complement strand
AGAGAAAAGGGCCTCCTCTGCCTTCGCTCCCCCCGCCAGCACGGGAAACACCACTGACATCGGAGCAACTGACATCAGGGATCCCGGATGAGCAGGGGACGGATCCGCCCACCAAACAGATGTCTCAACTTCACATACAGGATATCGCTCCCCCCGATCCTTTGCCTCACAAAAGGAGGTCAGGCCGCCTGACTCAGGCGACCCGGAATGCCTCCATACCTACTTGGGGACAAATAAAAACACTCTGCCATCAGGCACGGGGAATAACCTCTTTGCAGGGCTCTCCAACCTCCCCTGAGAAGATGTTTATTGCTATGCTTGCCTTATTATCATGCCAGGTAAGCGCCTCCTCCCCACTCCTGAAAAGTATTGGGCTTACTTCCCAGACCCTCCAACCTTTCAAGTAGTTACCTGGAACAGTGACCCCCTACGGGTCCACACAAACCAGCCTCAGTTACTGGGAGGGTCATATACTTCCTATACCACAGACGAATATCCTATTAATTTCAATTTTACCTTCAGGGGATTAGCAGACGACCTTCCTGTTTGTTTCAACTTCCCCAGTGATATAGAAAGCTTTATTATTCCCCCTAAAGAAGGATGTGTCGGAGCCTCTAAAAAGGCAGTTCTGACTCATTCTCCAGCCTCAGGTATTGAACATAGAGGGCGTCTAGTGCTTTGGA
>NW_011420107.1:0-773 GCF_000754665.1 Bison bison bison | reverse complement strand
TTTAACTTACATGCAGAGTACATCATGAGAAACACTGGACTGGAAGAAACACAAGCTGAAATCAAGATTGCCAGGAGAAATATCAATAACCTCAGATATGCAGATGACACTACCCTTATGGCAGAAAGGAAAGATGACTAAAAAACTTTTGAGGAAAGTTAAAGAGGAGACTGAAAATGTTGGCTTAAAGCTCAACATTCAGAAAATGAAATTCATGGCATCCGGTCCCATTGCTTCAGGGGAAATAGAAGGGGAAACAGTGGAAAGAGTGTCCGACTTATTTTTTTGGGCTCCAAAATCACTGCAGATGGTGACTGCAGCCATGAAGTTAAAAGATACTGACTCCTTCGAAGGAAAGTTATGACCAACCTAGACAGCATATTAAAAAGCAGAGACATTACTTTGCCAACAAAGGTCCGTCTAGTCTAGTCTATGGTTTTTCCGGTGGTCATGTAGGGATGTGAGAGTTGGACTGTGAAGAAAGCTGAGTGCCAAATAATTAATGCTTTTGAACTGTGGTGTTTGAGAAGACTCTTGAGAGTCCCTTGGACTGCAAGGAGATCCATCTAGTCCATTCTGAAGGAGATCAGCCCTGGAAATTCTTTGGAAGGGATGATGCTAAAGCTGAAACTCCAGTCCTTTGGCCACCTCATGCGAAGATTGACTCATTGGAAAAGACTCTGATGCTGGGAGGGATTGGGGGCAAGAGGAGAAGGGGACCAGGGAAGATGAGATGGCTGGATGGTATCACTGAATCGATGGACGTGAGTCCG
>NW_011420106.1:0-786 GCF_000754665.1 Bison bison bison | reverse complement strand
CTCCAGTTGCGCCGTGGCGCGTTAATGCGGTGTTCCATCACACTGGCGACCCCACGCCCTTCTTACCACTCCACGTTCCGCGTATTCCCGCCTGCCAGAAAGATATTGCCCAGTTACCTTCCCTAGTTGGTCCTTGAAAACAACAGATAGACTGAACATTGTTTCCCAAATTACCATGGCCCCACCCCAGAGTCAATCCTCCCCGGGAATATATTCCCTTCCTACAATCCTTCTGAGAATCCTCTACTCCTAATGGCTTCCCAAGTGGGAACCTGGCTCCCATCCAGGGGTCTTGCACCTGCTGCAGTGAAGAGTGGATGAGACAAGCTTCAAGCTTTCATTGCATCTTACTCCCGGATCCCTCTGCGAGCAGGTGTCCGCTAGGTGCTGGGGATGCAGCCCTCAGCTTAGCCATCTCAGTCCTTGTCTTGGTGAAGCTCAGACTAATGTAGAAGGACAAAGTACAGAGAAAGAAACATAAATAAATAAACAAACATCATCATAGGCTGAAGATATTGCTATAAAAATTAAGCAGTAAAATGCTGTGATGAGTGTCTTAAAATTAATTTATGGGGCTTTTCTGGTGGCTCAGTGGTAAAAAAATCTACCTGCCAATGCAGAAGACCTGGGTTTGATCCCTGGTCTGGAAAGATTCCACATGCTGCGGAGCTACAAAGCCCCAGAGCCACAACTATTGAGCTTGTGCTCTGGAGCCCCGGAACGGAACCGCAATTACTGAGCCCACCTGCTGTACTAGCGAAGCCTGCAGTGCCCTAGAACCGGTGC
>NW_011420105.1:0-608 GCF_000754665.1 Bison bison bison | reverse complement strand
CCCGGAGAAAGAGGACAGTCATCTCTCCTTCTCAGACCAGGATCCTCGTGCAAGCCTTCACGAGGGATCGCTTCCCGGGGATTGCCGCCAGGAGGAACTGGCTCGTCAGACGGGAATCCCAGAACCTCGCATCCAGGTAAGTCCTCCAGCCAGCGCACGGGCCCAGGACGTGGCCCAGGAGCAAGGAGGGTTCAGCCCTGCCAAGCGTCTGGAGCTGGATACACGTAGGCTGGGGCTGGGGCTGGGGCTTGGGGGGGAAGGGGCCGAAAGTCGGCGGCCTGAGTGGAGGGTTTTGGGCCGCTTCTGGCCGTGCGGGCACCCCTCATTTCCCAGGGCCAAGGGATTCGTTTGCAGAAAATGGCCCTGCAGAAGTCGCCCTGGGCCTGACAGACCAGAGGCCGGGCGGCCGGGGGGGCTGTCGAACGGGCGCCGCGGCGGCGCCAGCACGGTGGGTGATCTGGACGGCCACGGCTTCTGATGTGCCCTGTCTGCCTTTTGCTCCCCTAGATATGGTTTCAAAACCGAAGAGCTCGGCACCCCCAGCGGAGCCCAAGCGGGCCCGGCAACGGCCGGGCCCAGGGGCCAGGCGGCGCACCAGCCACGACGAC
>NW_011420104.1:0-586 GCF_000754665.1 Bison bison bison | reverse complement strand
CCCCAGAAAAAACGGCTCAAAGAAATCTTTTCCATCTCAGGCGGAAAACTGGAAGATGTCTTGTCTTGTCTGTCTGGATTGATGTCTGTGTCAGTGTGAGCCTTGTGATTTTTGATAATAGTGCTCAAGTTCTGAGTTCTTATTTCAATGGTCTCAAGACAAGGCAGCCCTTGCAAACCCAACTGCTTCCAATACAAGAAAACTTTGACCTCAGGGAATGTCAGAGTCCCGTGAACTGGGAACTAGTCAATATTAAATATCTAGTAGCTTTGTTTTGCTCCTCTACTGTAGACATGTCTAAGAGTCATCAACATGAAGCACAAAATGTTCATAGTGCCTCGGTTTGTTCTAAGGTAAAAAATTACTATATCGTTATATCTGTCACAAGCTTGTCAACAAGAAAGTACCTCGAAAGAACAGGAACAAAACGAAAAATTAAATGTGATATGAGCTTTTAGATAAACTATGAACACTAATTACACTCGAAAATATCTGCCTATGAGAGTCTTGATTGAAGGCAGAGGAGAAGGGGACGACAGAGGCTAAGATGGTTGGATGGCATCACTGATTCGATGGACATGAGTTT
>NW_011420103.1:0-796 GCF_000754665.1 Bison bison bison | reverse complement strand
ATTCGAAGGAGAGACGGCGTAGGCGAAGATCAGGAAACAACTGCTTAATTAATGTTAGTTAAGGATGTAAAGTGTAATAGAATGAGGATAGCTCAGTGAGGAAATTCAGTGGAGAAAAGAGGCTGAATTATTCAACCAGAAGGTAAGAGAAAGAACGACATGGTGAGACCAAGTTTCGGTGAACAAGACCCGCACTTTATTTTTCAAAGTAGTTTTTATACCTTAAGTTATGCATAGAGGATAATGGGGGAAGGGTTAAAGTCTTGCAGCAAACCAGGCTTTCTTCCTGCAAACTTACCATATGCAAAAGCTTAGGTGATTTGCATCATCTTCTGGCCCGGAGGCCTGTTAACATTTTAAGACCTTTTCTTCAGAAAACTTATTTTCTCTAAAGGTGGTTGGTCAGGAGCCACCCTCCAAAAAAGCATTAGATAAAGTTGCATTCCTACAGAGCAAAGGTGTGGTGGTCTATAACAAGAAAAAAGAATTAACTCCCGGGTCCCAGGTTACAAATATTAAAGCTACTACTTACACCAATTATATTAATCAATACACTGCCAGGGACACAGCAGGTAAGGGATATGGAAACTTAGCAGCAAACAATGGCCCAACAAGTGAAAAACCATTCACCAATACAATTTCTAATCAATCTTTTAATTACTCAAAAGAATCTGTGTTTAGACAGTTTAGAACATCTCCTGCCTCTCACAGTTGGGAGGCTCTGAACAGTCACATGTGGCCGGAAAAACCTATTCAGGCAGGCTAGAGGATTTCCAAAGGAGTTTGTAGGTTAAAC
>NW_011420102.1:0-654 GCF_000754665.1 Bison bison bison | reverse complement strand
AGCCTGCTTCGGGGCAGGGACTGAGACGCGCGCTCAGGATTATGTCCCTGGACTCGACTATGCAAAGTCCCAGGAACGCCTGCGCGACTGCAGGGACCGAGAGGTGGGGTCGGGAGACTGTGCTAGGGGCCCGCACAAGGGCAGGACCTCGACTGGTGACGTTCAGTGACCGAGACGGGGCTCAGGAGTTTACACGGGCGCCTCAGAAAGGGCGGGCCCCAGCCTGCTTTTATGCAGCGCTTGAGGTGAGGGCCCAGCAGTGTTTCCCGGAGGTTTGAACAAGGGGAGGACTCACCGTCGTTCGGGGACAGGGAGCCAATTTCGACTCAGGATTGTTTGTTGGGGGCCTTGGCCAGAGGCAGAAACCACCGAGGTTGAGTGGAGGGACCAAGGTGGACGCGCAGGTGCGTTTTGTGTTGAGGGGGGAGGGTTGCCCAAGGGCAGCATCCATCCGAGTTCAGGGCGGGCACGCAGCTGTGGGCTCAGTGGTGTGTGTCGCGGGAATCCAAGAAGGGCAGGCTCTAGACTGCTTCTTCAGTGCGCCGACCCAGATGTGTTTCTCTGGGTCTTGAAGCAGGCCAAGCCCCCGAGGCGGGTTCAGTGCTGGGAGTGACCTGCGGGATCAGGGCTTTGTCCTGGCGAGGGACCAAGGGC
>NW_011420101.1:0-572 GCF_000754665.1 Bison bison bison | reverse complement strand
TCACCGGGAGCCCGTGGTGAAGGTGGGCAGCGCACCGGGAGCGCGCCCGGGGCGGGGCGAAGCCGGGCGGCGCGGGTCGGGAATCGGGTCGTGGCGGGGATGGGGGCGGTCCCAGTTGTGCTCCGGGGATCCCCACTGCGGCTGGGAAGGCACCGGGAGCATGGCAGGGGCGGGGCGGCGCGGGGCGGGGGTCGGCTCCTGGAGGGGGTGGGGGAGGGCTTCCCCGTTGTCCTCTCGGGGGTCGCCGTGGCGGCTGGGAACGCCCACTGCGTGCGCTCCTGGGTCCCCAAGGATCGGCATCCAGTGGGCGCGGCGGAGGGGTGCGGACCACAGGTCAGGGAACTGGGACTGCGTGGAGCAGGGAACCACGTAGTCCGCCCTCTGTTGGCACAACCTGGCGGTCGCAGAAAGGCCTCGCCTTTGGGCTCAAGGCCTTTACCGCTCCACCCCTTTGCTGAAAGGTCAGAGCCGCGCGGTTTTCCCAAGCAGCCTAGTGTCCGCTGCAAGTCCAAGGGCCAGAACCCTGAACTCTGGCCGGCTGGCCCAGCCCTGCTTCTGGCACTTTGGAGGCC
>NW_011420100.1:0-694 GCF_000754665.1 Bison bison bison | reverse complement strand
ACTAAGGTATGTTTCAGATTAAACTCTGAAATTCACATTATTATAAAAGGTATAAATAGCTAAAGAATTCTTGTTTTGACCATCTTCTTTAAATACGAAGTATCTTTTTTTCACATTTGTTTCCCTTAACCTTGCACCTGTTTCTGCCTCCTTTACTTCAGTGATTAAAATGTGAATAAATATTGAGATCTAATTATCTGTATAATAGTTTACAAACTCATCAAACAAGCTAACATAAGCTGTTAAACTTTATATAAACAGGGAAACAAACAGATTATCATTTAAATAGCAGCAAAATATTAACAGACCTCAAAAGAGATTTAATTAACCTAATTTGTTACTGATTAGCCACGTACACATTTGCTGATGGCTTTCTTCTAAATCCCTTAGCAGATAAATACATAATCAACCACATAACCCATTACCAGAGATAACCTGTAGCATTTTTTATTATCCATGTTTTCCAATTAAACCCGGGTTCTATACATTCCCTTCTACAATTCATTTGCAAATTAATAAACCAAAATAGTCCATATATTTATAAAGCAATGAAAACTGAAAAATCATATGTCAAAATGTCTTCAGTTTGGCCTGAGAGGAAGCAGCTGGTTTAAAATTCCCTCAGATGGAAGGGGGAGTTACCCACGGCTGCAATGAAACTGAGGAAGATAACATTAACAAAAATGTATTGAAC
>NW_011420099.1:0-579 GCF_000754665.1 Bison bison bison | reverse complement strand
CTGAGTTCCTGAGCTGGAGAGATAAAATATCAGGGTGTGTTATTCTTTCACTATAAAATACTTTCTGTTATTTGAATTTTAACATATAACTTGGTTCTGATATGTGGTTCTTGTTTTGTTTACTTATACTGAAGATTTTCCTTTTACAAATACTGAGTAATTTGACCACATCTTTAGAGACTGCTTGCTTTATACGTTTTTTATCTTTTTCCCTTTTTGCTATAATAAAAAATGTTGCATGTCGCACCTCCAGGAAATAATGCTGTAATGAACATTAGTGTGCATCAATCTTTTGGTTTAAGGTTTTTTTCCAGAAAAAATGCCCAGGAGTAGGTCATAAGGTGACTATATTTTTTAGTTTTTAAAGGAGCTGCCATAGTCTTCATCATAGTGGCCGTACCAATTTACATGCCCACTAACAGTGCAAAATTGTTCCCTTTTTTCCTGCATTCTCCCCAGGAATTATTGCTTGTAGAATTTTTGTTGCTATCTATTCGGACTGGCGTGAAGGAATACCACATTGTAGTTTTGATTTGTATTTCTCTAATGAATAGTGATGATGAACTATGGATGGAGGTT
>NW_011420098.1:0-694 GCF_000754665.1 Bison bison bison | reverse complement strand
TCCCAATGCCTAGCACAGTACTGGACACATAGTAAGCCCTCAGGTAACATTTGTTAAATTGGATTGCATTTTTTTGGAAAGGGACATGGTAAGTGATATGATCATTCTTTGCAGAAGTTGAAATATGATACAGAGGGCATGAGTGCAGAACACATATTATTCATCATTTTCTTTACTCATTATTTTTGGGTCTGAAGAACCAAAGACCTGCAAGATCTCTAAAGGCAAAATATACTCGAGAAACTTCCAGTAGTCTGATTTCCCTATGTGTTATCTGATTACAACATCCAAATATCAAAGGTAAAATTAGGATAAGTAATAGTGACAATAGCTATTGTTATGAGGCTGCTGCTGCTGCTAAGTCGCTTCAGTCATGTCCGACTCTGTGCGACCCCAGAGATGGCATCCCACCAGGCTCCCCTCCCTGGGATTCTCCAGGCAAGAACACTGGAGTGGGTTGCCATTTCCTTCTCCAACACATGAAAGTGAAAAGTGAAAGTAAAGTCGTTCAGTAGCGTCCAACTCTTTGCGACCCCATGGACTGCAGCCTATCAGGCTCCTCCATCCATGGGATTTTCCAGGCAGGAGTACTGGAGTGGGCTGCCATTGCCTTCTCCCATTTATGAGGCTACAGCACCAATTCTTTGCTAAGTAGTTTAAAGGAACTATGTTTTCTTCAATCTTTATGCCCTCC
>NW_011420097.1:0-502 GCF_000754665.1 Bison bison bison | reverse complement strand
TGCTTAAAGAGCTTCATCATCCACCCTAGATCTAGACAGTCAGCATTTTATCATCATACCAGCATTTTTAGTAGGTGTTTACTATTGATTTTAAATTTTCGTTTGCCCACACTGAGGCATACACAGTCCAGTACTTCATCATCCTTCAGTGTTTCAGGCTTTGATAAATTTAAATGTGTTCTTGGTCCCACTGACATCAATATACTTACCATTGATTACCATCTGGTTTCACTGCTGTGACATAATGTCAACTGCTTCTTCATCCATTCCTGTGTCAACAAACCCAGTAGTTTTTTCCCCATCTAGTGTTAGTGTTCAATACTATGAAATGATTTCTGGAGTCTCTGTGTCCATCCCACCTCAAACATAGTCAGTATTATCAATCAATGCTTCAGTGATGTCACATGCTTCAGGTGCTTTCTTCATTCACTCCATATCAAGTACTTTCAGTCATTTATAATCATCCAATGTTTCAGTTGTGTGACATGCTTCAACTATTTCT
>NW_011420096.1:0-644 GCF_000754665.1 Bison bison bison | reverse complement strand
GAAAAGACAGTTCTTTAAGATTAAAAAAGAACAAGCCATTAGCCAGATTCATCAAGAAAGAAAGGGAGAAGAATCAATTCAACAAACTAGAAATGAAAATAGGAAAAATACACAACAGATGACACAGAAATAGAAAGGATCCTGAGACTACTATCAGCAGCTATATGACAATAAAATGGACAACTTAGAAGAAATGGACAAATACTCAGAAAAGTATAACCTTCCAAAACTGAACCAGGAAGAAATAGATAATCTCAACAGACCCATCACGAACACAGAAGGCAAAACTGCAATCAAAAAGCTTCCAACTGCAAGAAAAACTAAGCTCAGGACCAGATGGCTTATTCACCCACCTGGTTACCCTGGCCACCTGGAGAAACAAAAAAATGGAGTACAGAGTGGCGGTTTGTTTGGGGAAGAGGGTGAAGATGGATGGGAACAATGGCTTCAGGAGAAGGGGTGTGGGCGGAGAAGGGGTAAGGGCCTGGCAAGGACAAGGGGAGGGGTCTTATGGGGCGGTCTCAATGGGCAAAGGGACCTTGCATGGGTTCAGCTCACCTTGACACTTCTTTGGACATCTGTTGACAGGAGCTTTTCATCTTTTCCTCCTGGGTATCTAGAGTCTGCTGTTCCACAACTTCTCT
>NW_011420095.1:0-593 GCF_000754665.1 Bison bison bison | reverse complement strand
GACCACAATGCAGTAAGATTAGATACTCAATTACAGGAGAAAAAACTATTAAAAATCCAACATATGGAGGCTGAACAACACGCTGCTGAAATAACCAACAAATCACAGAAGAAATCAAAAAAGAAATCAAAATTTGCATAGAAACTAATGAAAATGAAAACACAACAACTCAAAACCTGTGGGACACTGTAAAAGCAGTCCTAGGGGGAAAGTTCATAGCAATACAGGCACACCTCAAGAAACAAGAAAAAAGTCAAATAAATAACCTAACCCTACACCTAAAAGCAACTAGAAAAGGAAGAAATGAAGAACCCCAGGGATAGTAGAAGGAAAGAAATCTTGAAAATTAGGGCAGAAATAAATGCAAAAGAAACAAAAGAGACCATAGCAAAAATCAACAAAACCAAAAGCTGGTTCTTTGAAAGGATAAATAAAATTGACAAACCATTAGCCAGACTCATCAAGAAACAAAGGGAGAAAAATCAAATCAATAAAATTAGAAATGAAAATGGAGAGATCACAACAGACAACACAGAAATACAAAGGATCATAAGAGACTACTATCAACAATTATATGCCAATAAAATGGACAA
>NW_011420094.1:0-621 GCF_000754665.1 Bison bison bison | reverse complement strand
TCATCTTCTGTCGTCCTTTACTCCTCCTGCCTTCAAACTTTCCAAACGTCAGGGTATTTTCAAATGTGTCATTTATTTGAATCAGGTGGCCAAATTATTGGAGTTTCACCTTCAGAATCAGTCCTTCCAATGAATATTCAGGACTAATTTCCTTTAGCCGCCTTAAGGCCAAGAGACACTTAAGAGTCTTCACCAACAGCACAGATTAAAAGCATCAATTCTTCCACCCTCAGCTATCTTTAGAGTCCAAATCTCACATCTATATATGAATGCTAGAAAAGCCATAGCTTTGACTATGTAGGCCTTTGTTGGCAAAGCAATGTCTCTGCTTTTCAGTATGCTGTCTAGTTTGGTCATAGCTTTCTTCCAAGGACGATGTTTTAATTTCATGGTGAAGCCAACATCTGAAGCAATTTTGGACCCCCCAAAATAATGTCTTTTGCTCTTTCCATTGTTTCTCCATCCCTTTACTAAGCAGTGATTGGATCAGAAGTCATGATCTTAGTTCTTTGAATATTGAGATTTTAAGCCAGATTTTTCACTCTTCTCTTTCATTTTCATCAAGAAGCTCTTTTAGTTCTTCATTTTCTGCCAGTAAGGCTGATGTCATCTACTTCTCTG
>NW_011420093.1:0-546 GCF_000754665.1 Bison bison bison | reverse complement strand
ACAGCACACCAGGCCTCCCTGTCCATCACCAACTCCTGCAGTTTACCCAAAGCATGTCCATTGAGTCAGTGATGCCATCTAACCATCTCACCCTCTGTGGTCCCCTTTTCCTCCAGCCTTCAATCTTTCCCAACATCAGGGTCTTTTCAAATGAGTCAGCTCTTCGCATCAGGTGGCCAAAATGTTGGAGTTTCAGCTTCAACATCAGTCCTTCCAACGAACACCCAGGACTGATTTCCTTTAGGATGGACTGGTTGGATCTTGTAGTCCAAGGGACACTCAAGAGTCTTCTCCAACACCACAGTTCAAAAGCATCAGTTTTTCTGCGCTGAGCATGAGACACAGGACACAGCCAGCAGTAACACCTTCTCACACAGATTTCCAGTCAGTGCCTTTCAACCTTCTACACCCTTGGTTTCTCTCCTTTGGGTCTGAGAGCTCAAGGCCTCATGAAATTGAGGTGTTCTCCTTCTCAGAAAATGGAACTTGGCACACAGCGCCATGCCTCATTCTGCCAGCCAAGGCTATCAGCTCCTCTTACTGAAG
>NW_011420092.1:0-759 GCF_000754665.1 Bison bison bison | reverse complement strand
AGGAGAGTCAGGCCTCGTCTTGGGTTGAGGCATGGAACTCCGCTTGCCTCTCGAGGTGGTCCCCGGGGAGAGAGGCCACTTGTCGAGCTGGATGTGGAACCTGGGGGTTTTTTCCGGTCGATGCACGGGCGAGTCACTGCCCCTTCGTGTTGACTTCATTCACAGGGTGGAGTTCGGAGAGGTGTCCGGGCATCGGGTTCTTATCTAGAGGGGACCGGGAAATCGGGGTGCTTCGCAATGTGGTAGCACCCGCGAGGCCACGTCTGGAATGTCGTCGTGAGACCGGCCTCATCCTGAGGTGCGACCGGAAGGTCGGGAACCCCTTCCAGACAAAGCAGGGGAGTCGACCCTCCTGTCGAGATCAGGAGGGTAGAAGGGGCTCAGAGGAAGTGGTGCCGGAAAACCTCGGTGTTCCTCTCCAGGGAGACCGGGATGCCGGGGAACTTTGTGGGGGCGCATCAAGGGTGCCAAGTACCGTTTCGACCTCCAATTCCTAACGTGGGACTTCTCCTGAGACGCTGTAGCGGGACAGGGCTTCATCTTGCGATGACGGGGGAACCACGTGGTTTTTCTCGAGTTGCGGCGGGATTCTCGAGTTACGACGGGGAATTCGGGATGCCTCTTGTGTTGGCCCAGGGAAGTCCAATCTTCCATTCGAGTTGCGAAGGCAAGCTGGGGATTGCTCTCGAGTGACTGCAGGGCCAATAGACCTCATCTAGGCTTGTGTCCAGAAGCCAATGTTCCTCTCCAGGGGCGACC
>NW_011420091.1:0-617 GCF_000754665.1 Bison bison bison | reverse complement strand
TCGAGTGACTGCAGGGCCAATAGACCTCATCTAGGCTTGTGTCCAGAAGCCAATGTTCCTCGTCCAGGGGGCGACCGGGATCTCGGGGTTGCATTCCAGACGCACCCGGGGAGACAGGCATTCATTTTCGAGTGGAAGCAAAGAACCCCGCTCTGCTCTCGAGTCGCGACGGGTATCTCTTGGAGCTCACTGGGTGGACTAAAGGGAGTCAAGCCTCCTGAGGCGTTTGGAGAGAGGTCGCGAGGTTGGCCTCTAGGCCATGCAGGAGACGAAGGTCCTCATCTCCGCGATGACGGGGGAGTCTCGGGGTGGTTCTCGAGCGGCGGCCCAAGGGTGCGGTTTCTCACGAGGTACGACGGCGAGGTCAGTGAGCCTCTCGTGGGGCGCCAGGGAAGGCGGGTCTCCATGCGCGTGGCGAGGGGGTGTGCGTCATTGCTCTCGAGTCATGGTAGGGGAACCTGGCCTCGAGACGTGTGGAAGAAGGTCTCTCGAGGTCTTTCTCGGGTTGAGGCAGGAAACCCTGGCTTCCCTCGACTTGTGCAGGTGACCTCAGGGGGCTTCTCATGGTGGCTCTGAGAAGTCAGGGAAACTGGAGGTGTGGGGGGGGGCCTCTCGGG
>NW_011420090.1:0-512 GCF_000754665.1 Bison bison bison | reverse complement strand
TGCTTTTGAATATGCTATCTAGGTTGGTCATAACTTTCCTTCTAAGGAGTAAGCATCTTTTAATTTCATGGCTGCAATCACCAATCTGCAGTGATTTTGGAGCCCAGAAAAAATAAAGTCTGACACTAGTTTCCATTGTTTCCCCATCTATTTCCCGATGAAGTGATGGGACCAGATGCCATGATCTAGTTTCTGAATGTTGACTTTTAAGCCAACTTTTTCACTCTTCTCTTTCAATTTCATCAGTAGGCTTTTGAGTTCCTCTTCACTTTCTGCCATAAGGGTGGTATCATCTGCATATCTGAAGTTATTGAGATTTCTCCAGGAAATCTTGATTCCAGCTTGTGCTTCTTCCAGCCCAGTGTTTCTCATGATGTACACTGCATAGAAGTTAAATAAGCAGGGTGACAATACACAACCTTGATGTACTCCTTTTCCTATTTGGAACCAGTCTGTTGTTCCATGTCCAGTTCTTACTGTTGCTTCCTGACCTGCATATAGGTTTCTCAAGA
>NW_011420089.1:0-553 GCF_000754665.1 Bison bison bison | reverse complement strand
CGTGTTTATCACTCGGGGATCACGTGACTGAGAGGCGCTGATCACGTGACTGTGCCGTCAGTGATCACGTGGCTGAGCAGGCACTGATATTGTGACTGAGCATGCACTGATCATGTGCCGGGAGCCGGGGAGGCATTCCACTCTGGACAAAGGTCATGAGGAAGGAGGCTCGGCGTACGCAAATGCGGGATCGAGCCTCAGGAATCCACCCGGATATTCTCGAGCATCTCCCCCCCAAAAAAACCAGAGTCTGCCTACTGTATTGCTTTGTGCTCTCACCTCTGATTTCACTGGGGGCTGTCCCCCACCACCATCTGGCTCTCTCTGTCAAAGCGTTAACTTACAGCTCCAATTCATCAAGTTCCTTGTCATTCTTCCCTTTAACTTCCAGCTGAGTCTCCATCTGGAGCGCGGAACCCACCACGCTTCCTAATTATGCCTGGGCTGCTAAGACCCACTCGAGAAGGTGTCTAGGGTGAGGCACCTTTAGCTATTCGAGAGAGCGCCTGCGGCCTACGTAAGTGGTGCAAACTTCTTGTCTTGAAGTTTGATT
>NW_011420088.1:0-546 GCF_000754665.1 Bison bison bison | reverse complement strand
GTGGAAAGTGCTGCACTCAATATGCAATATGCAATATGCACTCAATATGCAATATGCCGGCTCACGGCAGTAGGGGAATCTGGCCTCGAGACGTGTTGAAGAAGGTCTCTCGAGGTCTTTCTCGGGTTGAGGCAGGACACGCTGGGTTCACTCGACTTGTGCAGGTGACGTCAGGGGGCTTCTCATGGTGGCTCTGAGAATTCAGGTAAACTGGAGGTGGGAGGGGCCTCTCGGCACTCCACTGGGTTTGGTGCATTGGAAGAGGGCCTCATCTCCAGTTGAGGCAGGAACCTCAGGGTTCCTCTGACTTCAGACTCCGATCGCAAGGTCCCTGCAGACTTGGGACAGGAGAGTCAGGCCTCGTCTTGGGTTGAGGCATGGAAATCCGCTTGCCTCTCGACGTGTTCCCGGGGAGACAGGCCACTTGTCGAGTGGTATTTGGAACCTGGGGGTCTTTTCCCGACGATGCACGGGCGAGTCACTACCCCTTCGTGTTGATTTCATTCACAGGGTGGAGTTCGAAGAGGTGTCCGGGCATCGGATTCT
>NW_011420087.1:0-565 GCF_000754665.1 Bison bison bison | reverse complement strand
TGTTAACATTTTAAGAAACTTATTTTTCTCTAAAGGTGATTATTCCAAAGTCAGGCGCCAGCCTCCAAAAAAGCATTGGACAGAGTTGCATTCCTATAGGGCAAAGGTGAGGTGGGCTCAATCAAGAAAAGAATTAACTCAAGGGTGCAAGGTTACAAACATTGAGGCTACTACTTACATTTCTATACACACATTATATCAATCAATACATTGCCAAGGACACAGTAGGTAAGGAGTATGGAGACTTAGCAGCAAACATTGGCCCAATAAGTGAAAAACCCTTCACCAATACAATTTCTAATCAATCTTTTAACTACTCAAAGGAATCTGTGTTTAGACCATTTAGAACATCTCCTGCCTCTCACAGCTGGGAAGCTCTGAACAATCACATGTGGCTGGAAAAACCTATTCAGGCAGGCTAGAGGATATCCAAAGGAGTTTGTAGGTTAAATACTGTCACACCCAGGAATTATTAACTGGAGCTGTAAGCTAACTCTTTTTTCAGAGAGAGGTAGTGGGGGACAGACCCCCATAAAGTCAGAGGTGTAGGTGAAAGCACAAAGCA
>NW_011420086.1:0-563 GCF_000754665.1 Bison bison bison | reverse complement strand
GTGCCTGGGCGTCTGCACGCACGTGCGTCAGAGCCGACCTACCGCCACAGCCCCAGAGACGGCCGCGGCTTCTTGTTCTTCCCCTGGTGGCTCTGGCCCTCCGCTGGCACAAGGGCCGTTGCCGACGTTCTTCGGCCCCGGAGGCGGGGTGTCCGCGCTGGGACGGTCGAGCCGCTCGTGCTCCTGTTGGGGCGGCGTGCGGTTTCTCCCTCCTCCGTGTTTGGACTGGTGAATCACGACTGCGCCGGCAGGCAGGGCACACTGGACCTTCCGCAGCTCCAAGGCCGGCTTCGGTCGGCTGTGTTCTTGCAGGCGTCTCCACTGCTCTAAGCTCATCCCTTCGACCTCTGTGTCCCCCGGGGACTCCTCCGACCCAGGAGCTCTGCCGCTGGCGTCTCCTGCAGGCTGCCCGGGGTCTGTGGGGTCAGCCCCGACGGGGGCCGCTGCCCCTCCCCCAGCGCCCCCTTCCCACGCACCCTCCCGGGCGTAGAACAGGACGTAGGCGCTCTGGCTCAGGGCAGCGGTCTCGTCACAGGCGGTCACCTTGGCATCGTCCATCTTAT
>NW_011420085.1:0-602 GCF_000754665.1 Bison bison bison | reverse complement strand
CCGCTAAAATGATTCACGGTTAATTTAATTATAAGCTGACTAACAATGCAGCTAACATGAAATGGGTGGTAACAGAAAAAAGAGACAATACAAGTCCAGTTACAAAGCAGAATGTTGTACACGTGATTTCATGGGGTAAACAGCAATACACTCACAACACCTAAGCTAAACACACAAGAAAGCTGGAACATGTGCTTTAGAGCCGCACACTCTGTCACCAAAGCCCTAGGTCGTCATCCCAGTTTTAGACTCAGAAAACTGAGGCAGCCCGACGTCTTCCCTGCGGCCCTGGGGCCCTGGGCTTTTAACCTGGTTTCACACGCAGAGCTGGACTGAGCGCATGGCCAGGCCCATCAGCAAGCAGACCAGTGTAGATTCTTGGTTTTGTTCCCACCGCATGCCCTGCACCCTGCAGCCAGGCATCCCCAATGGAGAATGTGCTGTACGGCTTTCCCATGCCATGAGAGCTGCCTATGGCTACTTTCACGAAGCTGTCTGCTCCCTGAGAACAGAAACTTCCCTGCAGCTGCTGTGCCAAGCACAGGCCAGGCCCAACGTTACAGAGGCAGGCTCTGGCTGAGTTCATGATGACGTGCTAAGTA
>NW_011420084.1:0-541 GCF_000754665.1 Bison bison bison | reverse complement strand
GAAGTCAGGGAAAACTGGAGGTCGGGGGGGGCCGTCTCGGGACTCCACCGGGGTTTGGTGCATTGGAAGAGGGCCTCATCTCCAGTTGAGGCAGGAACCTCAGGGTTCCTCTGATTTCAGACTCCGATCGCAGGGTCCCTGCAGACTGGGGACAGGAGAGTCAGGCCTCGTCTTGGGTTGAGGCATGGAACTCCGCTTGCCTCTCGAGGTGTCCCCGGGGAGAGAGGCCACTTGTCGAGCGGTATTTGGAACCTGGGGGTCTTTTCCGGACGATGCACGGGCGAGTCACTGCCCCTTCGTGTTGACTTCATTCACAGGGTGGAGTTCGGAGAGGTGTCCGGGCATCGGGTTCTTACCAAGAGGGGACCGGGAAATCGGGGTGCTTCGAAATGTGGAAGCACCCACGAGGCCACGTCTGGAATGTCGTCGTGAGACCGGCCTCATCCTGAGGTGCGACCGGAAGGTCGGGAACCCCTTCCAGACAAAGCAGGGAGTCGACCCTCCTGTCGAGATCAGGAGAGTAGAAGGGGCTCAGAGGAAG
>NW_011420083.1:0-556 GCF_000754665.1 Bison bison bison | reverse complement strand
ATGAATACCATAGAGAAAATATTTTAGAATTTAATGTTTCTGATATTTATGTAAACTTATGACTTCATTTATATAATTACTTCCTTTTTCTTGTATATTCAGGCTATGAATATCCTTTCAGATCAATTCATGTTCTGATACCTGATTTCAGTCTTTCAAATGAATGTACTGTAGTGCTTGTCTGTATAAATCCTATGAACAAACACAGGGTCTTTTGTAAATGATGCTATTTATTGTAATTATTCTTTGTTTAATTTTTCAATGTTAAACCATGAGAGAAGGGGTTTTCCTGCGATTGTAAAATCATGACACGGTGTGCTTTATTATCCTTCCAGAATGTAACCAAGCTCTCCAACAATCACTCTGAAATAAGCAAACTTAATTTCAACCAATTGTTGTTGGATGTAAAAGCCTAAACTGTACTTTTTCTAGCAAGAAATGCTTTTTGTCCACAGCGTGAAGTGATTTAAAAGTACTGGGTGTTAAATGTGAGCTTCTAATGAAATTTGGGCTGAAAGGATGCCTAGAAGAAGACTGAAAATCTCTCCTGTAACCC
>NW_011420082.1:0-603 GCF_000754665.1 Bison bison bison | reverse complement strand
GGACACCCGACGACCGGCAGTCCCGTCTCCACCTGGGGCTCCTTTGGCTTGCCTCAGGCAATCCCGGGGCTTGCACCGACTCCAGCCAGAGCCCCGGCCCCCGCCCCACCCCCTGCCTCGAGGCGATCGCGCATGCGCATGTGCGCGCGCACGCACAGATAGATGTGCCCAAACGGGGCATCTATCTTGTTCACTTATACCGTGGGTGGATCTATGCCTGGGAGTCGGACTGCTGGACCATAGGCTACTTCCACTTTTAGTTCCTTCGGGAACTCCATATTCTTTTCCATACCGGCTCTACCCACGCCCATTCCTACTCACCGTGGAGGAGAGTTCCCTTTGCTCCACATCTTCTCCAGCATCGGTTATTGACAGACATCGCAGTGAGGCCCAGCCGGACTCATGTGAAGTGGTCCCTCCTTGGAGTTTGGAGTTGAGCCTCTCCAATCATTAGTGACGTGGAGCAAGATGACCTTTTGGAAATGCAGATGCAATGCTGTCACCTCCCTGCTCCAACGGCTCTCGTATTTTCCCACCATATTGAAGATACGACCACTTCCCTTCAGGCTTGCTCCTCACGTTCTTCTCTGATGTCTTTTTGCC
>NW_011420081.1:0-601 GCF_000754665.1 Bison bison bison | reverse complement strand
AAAGGTCATGAGGAAGGAGGCTCGACATACGCAAAGGCGGGATCGAGCCTCAGGAGTCCCCCTGGAAATCCTCGAGCGTCTACCCCCATAACCAGAGCCTGCCTACTTTACTACTTTGTGCTCTCACCTACATCTCTGACTTTACGGGGGGCTGTCCCCCACCACCTCTTTCGGAGAAGGAGTTAACCTAGAGCTCCAGTTAATAACAATTCCTGGGCGTGATAAGAGTGTTTTAACCTACAAACTCCTCTGAAGGTTCTCTAGCCTGCCTGACAGGCTCGTCCGGTCACATGTGATCGCTCACAGCCTCCCAACCGTGAGAGGCACAAGATGCTTTAAACCCTCTAAAAACAGGTTCTTTAGAGAAGTTAGAAAACTATTAGTATAAGTATAATGGGCTAATTAGAAATTGTGTTGGTGAAGGGTTTTTCATTTGTTGAGCCAATGTTTGTTGCTAAGTCTCCATATCCCCTGCCCTTACACACATTAATGAATATATAGAAGAAATAAGTATTAACCTTTGATATTAATCACGTTAGACCTTAGGCTAAGTAAATTCTTTCCTTAACTAAAACCCACTACACCCTCACCCTGTAGGAAT
>NW_011420080.1:0-644 GCF_000754665.1 Bison bison bison | reverse complement strand
TGACGGGGGAACCACGTGGTTTTTCTCGAGTTGCGGCGGGATTCTCGAGTTACGACGGGGAATTCGGGATGCCTCTTGTGTTGGCCCAGGGAAGTCCAATCTTCCATTCGAGTTGCGAAGGAAGCTGGGGATTGCTCTCGAGTGACTGCAGGCCAAGAGACTCAGTCTGGGCTTGTGTCCAGAAGACCAATGTTCCTCTCCAGGGGCGACCGGGATCTCGGGGTTGCATTCCAGACGCACCCGGGGAGACAGGCATTCATCTCGAGTGGAAGCAAAGAACCCCGCTCTGCTCTCGAGTCGCGACGGCTATGTCTTGGAGCACACTGGGTGGACTAAAGGGAGTCAAGCCTCCTGAGGCGTTTGGAGAGAGGTCGCCAGGTTGGCCTCTAGGCCATGCAGGAGACGAAGGCCCTCATCTCCGCGATGACGGGGGAGTCTCGGGGTGGTTCTCGAGCGGCGGCCCCAGGGTGCGGTTTCTCACGAGGTACGACGGCGAGGTCAGTGAGCCTCTCGTGGGGCGCCAGGGAAGTCGGGTCTCCATGCGAGTGGCGAGGGGGAGCGCGTCATTGCTCTCGAGTCATGGTAGGGGAACCTGGCCTCGAGACGTGTTGAAGAAGGTCTCTCGAGGTCTTTCTCGGGTTGAG
>NW_011420079.1:0-505 GCF_000754665.1 Bison bison bison | reverse complement strand
CGCCGTCGTACCTCGTGAGAAACCGCACCCTGGGGCTGCCGCTCGAGAACCACCCCGAGACTCCCCCGTCATCGCGGAGATGAGGCCCTTCGTCTCCTGCATGGCCTAGAGGCCAACCTCGCGACCTCTCTCCAAACGCCTCAGGAGGCTTGACTCCCTTTAGTCCACCCAGTGAGCTCCAAGAGATACCCGTCGCGACTCGAGAGCAGAGCGGGGTTCTTTGCTTCCACTCGAGATGAATGCCTGTCTCCCCGGGTGCGTCTGGAATGCAACCCCGAGATCTCGATCGCCCCTGGAGAGGAACATTGGCTTCTGGACACAAGCCCAGATGAGGTCTATTGGCCCTGCAGTCACTCGAGAGCAATCCCCAGCTTGCCTTCGCA
The DNA here is from genome assembly GCF_000754665.1 of Bison bison bison. Classification (NCBI taxonomy): domain Eukaryota; kingdom Metazoa; phylum Chordata; class Mammalia; order Artiodactyla; family Bovidae; genus Bison; species Bison bison. The sequence continues at coordinate 122 of NW_011420079.1, read as the reverse complement.
CCTCGAATGGAAGATTGGACTTCCCTGGGCCAGCACAAGAGGCATCCTGAATTCCCCGTCGTAACTCGAGAATCCCGCCGCAACTCGAGAAAAACCACGTGGTTCCCCCGTCATCGCAAGAT
>NW_011420078.1:0-525 GCF_000754665.1 Bison bison bison | reverse complement strand
TATTAAGAAGAGATGGCAAGAATACACAGAAGAACTGTACAAAAAAGATATTCACGACCCAGATAATCACGATGGTGTGATCACTGAACTAGAGCCAGACATTGTGGAATATAAAGTCAAGTTGGGCTTAGAAAGCAGCATTATGAACAAAGCTAGTGGAGGTGATGGAATTCCAGTTGAGCTATTTCAAATCTCAAAGGATGATGCTGTGAAAGTGCTGCACTCAATATGCCAGCAAATTTGGAAAACTCAACAGTGGCCACAGGACTGGAAAAGCTGAGTTTTCATTCCAATCCCAAAGAAAGGCAATGCCAAAGAATGCTCAAACTACCACAGAATTGCACACATCTCACACACTAGTAAGGTAATGCTCAAAATTCTCCAAGCCAGGCTTCAGCAATACATGAACTGTGAACCTCCTGATGTTCAAGCTGGTTTTAGAAAAGGCAGAGGAACCTAGAGACCAAATTGCCAACATCTGCTGGATCATGGAAAAGCAAGAGAGTTCCAGAAAAACCTCTATTT
>NW_011420077.1:0-687 GCF_000754665.1 Bison bison bison | reverse complement strand
ATACACTAGCAGATAATAATCTGAAAAAGGATTTTTTAAAAAAATCCCCTTTTCAATACTGTCAACATGAATCAAATGCTTTGCCACGGATGTCACGAGGATGCAAGACTGGCACACTGGAAATTCTACACCGTGGCTGAAAAAGATCCTGAATACATGGACAGATATTCCATAGCGATGGAAAGACTTAAGATGGCAATACCATGGAATGCATCTTCAATCTGAAATGAAGATTCGATATGACTTGATCGCTCAGAGCTTTTGTGTCATCAAGTGTTCCGGAAGGATAAAAGAGATCGAGAAAGCTGCTGACATAGACTTGGGGCGGGTGGGGGGGGGGGGCGAGGTAAGAGTACCCCCTGCGGGTCTTTAGCCCGATGTGATGCAGCCACTAGCAGTCTGCTAAGGAAACAAAGGCAGTGTCTCAGAGCATGACACCAGACCCCCTCACCCACGACATGCATTGAGATAACATGGGCAGCAGGTGAGTCATCCCGGGCTAAAAAATGATTGACATGAATCTTGAAGAAAGGCAGATTTCCAGGCAAATATGTCATGTCCTTAACATAGATGAGGAGAACAAGGTAGGAGGAAAACTTACTGTTTGGTTCAGGTCACTTCTGAGCCTTTTGGGGGAACCGACCTGAAGCCAGAGTCTAGCGGAAATACACAGGCTTTGAACATCGC
>NW_011420076.1:0-606 GCF_000754665.1 Bison bison bison | reverse complement strand
GCGTATCAGAATTCGTGAGATGCAGATCTAGACGTGCTTATAATTTTAAATGCTTGTATTAGAAAAGAATAAAAGCCTAAGCCAGTGGAAAGAGAAATGGCAAACTCCGTCAAGGCTTTCAGCAAAGGCCACATACAGGAAACGTGAGGGAGGGGTGTGATTAGCCGGTGCAAACTTCTTGCTGTCACATCTTGTGTTCTTGAGGTGAGCTGGTGGCCAGCTAACTGTGTCCTGCAATCCTCAAGGGAAACAAGTCTGATTCCCTATCCCCTGAAAGGAGATTCCCCAGATTGACTTTCACCCTCCAAGGTCCTGGTTGCGAGAAGGGGGTCCCCGTATAGCCTGGTAGTCCCAGCTGGAAGAGGCAGGTCTCAGTTCTGTGTGCCCTCCTCTTACCAAGGCCCCCACACACTGCCCGGCCACCTGCCATGAGGGAGCCAGGTACCCAGCACGCAGCTGACCCTCAGCCTCCTCCGTCTACCCAAATGGGGAGCTCGGTCCTGTAGACTGTGACCCATGGACATTGCCACAACCATTCGGACATGGAGGTGGGCATGGGACACGGTGGCCGTTGCTTTGAAACCTGGGCCAGGCCGCTGAGTGGCT
>NW_011420075.1:0-590 GCF_000754665.1 Bison bison bison | reverse complement strand
CGCGCCCGGGAAGGAGCAGGCTGCGGGAGTGTGGGAGACGTGACTGGTGCCTGACTGGTGCCTCAGCTCAGCTCTCGCCTTCCCTTCGGACCTAGGAGCCAGGCGTCCTTGCAGAGGGCTTAGGGGCTGGGGGTGTGCACACTGCCCAAGCCTCCCGCAGGGAGAGCTCTTTCCGAGGGAAAGGAAGCGCCCCAGGCTGCATTCCCAAGCTGGTGCTTCCGCGCCCAGACTGAGCGCCGCACGGAGGGAATCAGGGTCCCTGTGCCCCTGGCCTGGAGAGGCGGCTCCACAGCCATAGTGGTGCTCCGTTTGTGCCCAGAAAGCGCCTGCCAGACCGGGCCTTCCCTGGAGCTGTCCTCCCGCCTAGAGGCAGGTGGATGTGCTGTGCGGGCTTCCCCTGTGCGTTTGGGCTCCCTAGCACAGCCGCAGCGCAGGGGAACCAGCCCATGATCAGTGAGCTCCGGGCAGTACTTTGGTCCCAGGTTTGGAGCCCAATGCCCGGAACGCGGGAGAGAAGAGGCTGGCTGCCGGCGGGTGCTTGCAAGCCTGTTACTGGGAAGGACCGAGTGAGCTTCCACACCGGCGGAGCT
>NW_011420074.1:0-703 GCF_000754665.1 Bison bison bison | reverse complement strand
AGACTCCCCCGTCATCGCGAGATGAGGGCCTTTCGTCTCCTGCACGGCCTAGAGACCAATCTCACCACCTCTCTACCAAAAGCCTCAGGAGGCTTGACTCCCTTTAGTCCACTCAGTGACGCTCCAAGAGATACCCGTCGCGACTCGAGAGCAGAGCGGGGTTCTTTGCTTCCACTCGAGATGAATGCCTGTCTCCCCGGGTGCGTCGGGAATGCAACCCCGGGATCCCTGTCGCCCCTGGGGAGGAACATTGGCTTCTGGACACAAGCCTAGATGAAGTCTATTGGCCCTGCAGTGACTCGAGAGCAATCCCCAGCTTTCCTTCGCAACTCGAATGGAAGATTGGACTTCCCTGGGCCAACAAAAGAGGCATCCTGAATTCCCGGTCGTAACTCGAGAATCCCGCCGCAACTCGAGAAAAACCACGTGGTTCCCCCGTCATCGCAAGATGAAGCCCTTTCCCGCTACAGCGTCTCAGGAGAAGTCCCACGTTAGGAATTGGAGGTCCAAACGGTACTTGGCACCCTTGAGGCGACCCACCAAATTCCCCGACATCCCGGTCTCCCCCGAGAGGAGCACCGAGGTTTTCCGGCACCACATCCTCTGAGCCCCTTCTACCCTCCTGATCTCGACAGGAGGGTCGACTCCCCTGCTTTGTCTGGAAGGGGTTTCCGACCTTCCGGTCGCACCTCAGGATGAGGCC
>NW_011420073.1:0-624 GCF_000754665.1 Bison bison bison | reverse complement strand
TACAGTGTCTCAGGAGAAGTCCCACGTTAGGTATTGCAGGTCGAAACGGTACTTGTCACCCTTGATGCGACCCACAAAGTTCCCCGACATCCCGGTCTCCCTCGAGAGGAACACCGAGGTTTTCCCGCACCACTTCCTTTGAGCCCCTTCCACCCTCCTGATCTGGACAGGAGGGTCGACTCCACTGATTTGTCTGAAAGTGGTTCCCGACCTTCCGGTCACACCTCAGGATGAGGCCGGTCTCACGACGACATTCCAGACATGGCCTCGTGGGTGGTTCCACATTCCGAAGGACCCCGATTTCCCGGTCCCCTCTTGATAAGAACCCGATGCCCGGACACCTCTTCGAACTCCACCCTGTGAATGAAGTCAACACGAAGGGGCAGTGACTCGCCCGTGCATCGTCGGGAAAAGATCCCCAGGTTCAAAATACCGCTCGACAAGTAGCCTGTCTCCCCGGGAACACCTCGAGAGGCAAGCGGAGTTCCCTGCCTCAACTCAAGACGAGGCCTGACTCTCCTGTCCCAAGTCTGCAGGGACCTTGCGATCGGAGTCTGAAGTCAGAGGAACCCTGAGGTTCCTGCCTCAACTGGAGATGAGGCCCTCTTCCAATGCACCAAACCC
>NW_011420072.1:0-628 GCF_000754665.1 Bison bison bison | reverse complement strand
AAGGTAAAAATTAGCTATATCGTTATATCTGTCACAAGCTTGTCAACAAGAAAGTAACCTCGAAAGAAACAGGAACAAAACGAAAAATTAAATGTGATATGAGCTTTTCGATAAACTATGAACACTAATTACACTCTGCAATATCTGCCTATGAGAGTCTTGATTGAAGGCAGAGGAGAAGGGGACGACAGAGGCTAAGATGGTTGGATGGCATCACTGATTCTATGGACATGAGTTTGAGCAAGGCCCTGGAGTTGGTGATGGACACGGAAGCCCGGCGTCCTGCAGGCCACGGGGTCCCAAAGAGTCAGACACGACTGAGCCACTGAACTGAACTGAACTTACAGTCGTTTCTCCAGGTGTTTTGGTTACCCGAGTTTCTATCCTGTGCTAAACTAAGTGACGACAGTGTACTGAAGAGCTGGGTCATTTCCAAATAAATTAAAGTTCTGAAACATTCACGCCTTGAAAGGACCTCCCTTTTACACAGAAACAAAAGAGATTTTTGACTATCCAATAATAGTGTCTGGCACCATCCTGACATGTGAAACGTAAGAAAGCAATTTTTTTTGTTTGTTTGGTTCTGATCTTGGGGGTGTGTGTCTGTGTGTGTGTGTGTGTGTGTGTG
>NW_011420071.1:0-573 GCF_000754665.1 Bison bison bison | reverse complement strand
GATACCCGTCGCGACTCGAGAGCAGAGCGGGGGTTCTTTTGCTTCCACTCGAGATGAATGCCTGTCTCCCCGGGTGCGTCTGGAATGCAACCCCCGAGATCCCGGTCGCCCCTGGAGAGGAACATTGGCTTCTGGACACAAGCCTAGATGAGGTCTATTGGCCCTGCAGTCACTCGAGAGCAATCCCCAGCTTTCCTTCGCAACTCGGATGGGAGATTGGACTTCCCTGGGCCAACACCAAGGGGCATCCCGAATTCCCCGCCGTAACTCGAGAATCCCGCCGCAACTCCGTAGAAAACCACCGTGGTTCCCCCGTCATCGCAAGATCGAAGCCCTTTCCCGCTACAGCGTCTCAGGGAGTAAGTCCCACGCTAGGACTTGGAGGTCGAAACGGTACTTGGCACCCCGTTGATGCGCCCACAAAGTTCCCCGGCATCCCGGTCTCCCTGGAGAGGAACACCGAGGTTTTCCGGCACCACTTCCTCTGAGCCCCTTCTACCCTCCTGATCTCGACAGGAGGGTCGACTCCCCTGCTTTGTCTGGAAGGGGTTCCCGACCTTCCGGTCGCACCTC
>NW_011420070.1:0-547 GCF_000754665.1 Bison bison bison | reverse complement strand
GTTATAGCCCACCACACCTTTGCTCTGTAGGAATGCAACTTTATCTAATGCTTTTTTGGAGGGTGGCTCCTGACCAACCACCTTCAGAGAAAAATAAGTTCTCTGAAGAAAAAGTTCTTAAAAATGTTAACAGGCCTCCGGGCCAGAAGATGATGCAAATCACCGAAGCGTTTGCATATGATAAGTTTGCAGGAAGAAAGCCTGGTTTGCTGCAAGACTCTACCCCCTTCGCCCATTATCCTCTATGCATAACTTAAGGTATAAAAACTACTTTGAAAATAAAGTGCGGGCCTTGTTCACTGAAACTTGGTCTCACCACGTCGTTCTTTCTCTTACCTTCTGGCTGAATTCTTCAGCCTCTTTTCTCCACTGAATTTCCTCACTGAGCTATCCTCATTCTATTACTCTTTATATCCTTAATTAACATTTAATTAAGCAGTTGTTTCCTGATCTTCGCCTACGCCGTCTCTCCTTCGAATACTCTGGATCAGCCGGGGCTGGTCCCCGGCACCCTACCATGGCTCGAGAGCAATGACGCGCTCGCCCT
>NW_011420069.1:0-698 GCF_000754665.1 Bison bison bison | reverse complement strand
ATCTGCTTGACAATTGCCAGCTGAGCTGCGTGATTCCTGCCTGGTCACCTGCTTGATTATTGCCAGTTGAGCAGCATGATTCGTCACTGCTCAGCTCCCTGCTTATAGCCTGCTGATTGCGAGGTTCGTGTCTGCTCAGCTCTTTGAGTATTGCCTCCTGAGGTCCGCTGTTCGGGCGCCACCTGCCGGGGACCAGCCCCAGCTGATCCAGGGTATTCGAAGGAGAGATGGCCTAGGCGACTATTTATATGCTCATCAGAGATATCAATAATAATAGTATGAGGATAGCTCAGTAGGAAAATTCGGTGGAGAAAAGAGACTGAGTAGCTTGGTTTACGCGGGAGACCAAGAAAATTTCAAGACAAGAAATTTGCACCACTTAAGTAGGCCGCAGGCGCCCTCTCGAAGAGCGGAAGGTGCCTCAACCTAGACACCTTCTCGAGTGGGTCTTAGCAGCCCAGGCATAATTAGGAAGCGTGGTGGGTTCCGCGCTCCAGATGGAGATTCGGCTGGAAGTTAGAGGGAAGAATGACAAGGAACTTTATGAATTGGAGCTGTAAGGTAACTCTTTGACAGAGAGAGCGAGATGGTGGTGGGGGACAGCCCCCAGTGAAATCAGAGGTGAGAGCACAAAGCAATAAAGTAGGCAGACTCTGGTTATTTTGGGGGGGAGATGCTCGAGAATATCCGGGTGGACT
>NW_011420068.1:0-582 GCF_000754665.1 Bison bison bison | reverse complement strand
CTGGAGCTCCGCCGGTGTGGAAGCTCACTCGGTCCTTCCCAGTAACAGGCTTGCAAGCACCCGCCGGCAGCCAGCCTCTTCTCTCCCGCGTTCCGGGCATTGGGCTCCAAACCTGGGACCAAAGTACTGCCCGGAGCTCACTGATCATGGGCTGGTTCCCCTGCGCTGCGGCTGTGCTAGGGAGCCCAAACGCACAGGGGGAGCCCGCACAGCACATCCAGCTGCCTCTAGGCCGGAGGACAGCTCCAGGGAAGGCCCGGTCTGGCAGGCGCTTTCTGAGCACAAACGGAGCAACACTCTGGCTGTGGAGCCGCCTCCCCAAGCCAGGGGCACCGGGACCCTGATTCCCTCCGTGCGGCGCTTAGTCTGGGCGGGAAGCACCAGCTTGGGAATGCAGCCTGGGGCGCTTCCTTTCCCTCGGAAAGAGCTCTCCCTGCGGGAGGCTTTGGCAGTGTGCACACCCCCAGCCCCTAAGCCCTCTGCAAGGACGCCTGGCTCCTAGGTCCGAAGGGAAGGCGAGAGCTGAGCTGAGGCACCAGTCAGGCACCAGTCACGTCTCCCACACTCCCGCAGCCTGCTCCT
>NW_011420067.1:0-567 GCF_000754665.1 Bison bison bison | reverse complement strand
GCTGACTGTATAGAGCTTCTCCATCTTTGGCTGCAAAGATTAATCAGTCTGATTTCGGTGTTGACCATGTGGTGATATCCATGTGTAGAGTCTTCTCTTGTGTTGTTGGAAGAGGGTGTTTGCTATGACCAGTGTGTTCTCTTGACAAAACTCTATTAGCCTTTGCCCTGCTTCATTCCGTATTCCAAGGCCAAATTTGCCCGTTACTCCAGGTGTTTCTTGACTTCCTACTTTTGCATTTCAGTCCCCTATAATGAAAAGGACATCTTTTTTGGGTGTTAGTTCTAAAAGGTCTTGTAGGTCTTCATAGAACCATTCAACTTCAGCTTCTTCAGCATTACTGGTTGGAGCATAGACTTGAATTACTGTAATATTGAATGGTTTGCCTTGGAAACGAACACAGATCATTCTGTCATTTTTGAGATTGCATCCAAGTACTGCATTTCAGACTCTTTTGTTGACCATGATGGCTACTCCATTTCTTCTAAGGGATTCCTGCCCATAGTAGTAAATATAATGGTCATCTGAGTTAAATTCACCCATTCCAGTCCATTTTAGTCATTGATT
>NW_011420066.1:0-521 GCF_000754665.1 Bison bison bison | reverse complement strand
GAATCAATATAGTGAAAATGAGTATATACCCAAAGCAATTTATAGATTCAACACAATCCCTATCAAGCTACCAACAATATTCTTCACAGAGCTAGAACAAATAATTTCACAATTTGTATGGAAATACAAAAAACCTCGAATAGCCAAAGCAATCTTGAGAAAGAAGAATGGAACTGGAGGAATCAACCTACAGGACTTCAGGCTCTACTACAAAGCCACAGTTATCAAGACAGTATGGTACTGGCACAAAGACAGAAATATTGATCAATGGAACAAAATAGAAAGCCCAGAGATAAATCCATGCACATATGGACACCTTATCTTTGACAAAGGAGGCAAGAATATACAATGGATTAAAGACAATCTCTTTAACAAGTGGTGCTGGGAAATCTGGTCAACCACTTGTAAAAGAATGCAACTAGACCACTTTCTAACACCATACACAAAAATAAACTCAAAATGGATTAAAGATCTAAACATAAGACCAGAAACTATAAAACTCCTAGAGGAGAACATAGGCA
>NW_011420065.1:0-501 GCF_000754665.1 Bison bison bison | reverse complement strand
GCTTTTGAATATGCTATCTAGGTTGGTCATAACTTTCCTTCCAAGGAGGAAGCGTCTTTTAATTTCATGGCTGCAGTCACCATCTGTAGTGATTTTCGGAGCCCCAAAAATAAGTCTGACACTGTTTCCACTGTTTCCCCATCTATTTCCCATGAAGTGATGGGACCAGATGCCATGATCTTGTTTCTGAATGTTAAGCTTGAAGCCAACTTTTTCACTCTCCACTTTCACTTTCATCAAGAGGCTTTTTAATTCCTCTTCACTTTCTGCCATAAGGAGGGTGTCATCTGCATATCTGAGGTTATTGATATTTCTCCCGGCAATCTTGATCCCAGCTTGTGTTTCTTCCAGCCCAGCGTTTCTCATGATGTACTCTGCATATAAGTTAAATAAACAGGGTGACAAAATACAGCCTTGACGAACTCCTTTTCCTATTTGGAAGCAGTCTGTTGTTCCATGTCCAGTTCTAACTGTTGCTTGCTGACCTGCATACAAATTTCT
>NW_011420064.1:0-687 GCF_000754665.1 Bison bison bison | reverse complement strand
GGAATCTCCACACTGTTCTCCATCGTGGCTGTACTAGTTTGCATTCCCACCCAACAGTGTAAGAGAGTTCCCTTTTTCTCCACACCCTCTCCAGCATTTTATTGCTTGTAGACTTTTGGACTCGCAGCCATTCTGACTGGTGTGAAATGGTACCTCATTGTGGTTTTGATTTGCATTTCTCTGATAATGAGTGATGTTGAGCATCTTTTCATGTGTTTGTTAGCCATCTGTATGTCTTCTTTGGAGAAATGTCTATTTAATTCTTTGGCCCATTTTTTGATTGGGTCATTTATTTTTCTGGAGTTGAGCTGTAGGAGTTGCTTGTATATTTTTGAGATTAGTTGTTTGTCCGTTGCTTCATTTGCTATTTATTTTCTCCCATTCTGAAGGCTGTCTTTTCACCTTGCTTATAGTTTCCTTTGATGTGCAGAAGCTTTTAAGTTTAATTAGGTCCCATTGTTTATTTTTGCTTTTATTTCCAATATTCTGGGAGGTGGGTCATAGAGGATCCTGCTGTGATGTATGTCAGAGAGTGTTTTGCCTATGTTCTCCTCTAGGAGATTTATAGTTTCTGGTCTTACATTTAGATCTTTAATCCATTTTGAGTTTATTTTTGTGTATGGTGTTAGAAAGTGTTCTAGTTTCATTCTTTTACAAGTGGTTGACCAGTTTTCCCAGCACCACTTG
>NW_011420063.1:0-519 GCF_000754665.1 Bison bison bison | reverse complement strand
GCTTGGCTGGCCAACAGAGAGAAACTCCTAGACCATCACAGAGGTCCTCAAAGTCAAAAGGCTGTGACATCACAAAATCACTTGTCTCCTAGCAATCAAAGTGTAGCTGTGACATCACAAAATCACTGGTCTCCTAGCCATTGAAAGGTGATGTTCAGCTAGTGTTTACTTCAGCATCACTTAAAAATACAGCCTGCTTACAGAAATAGTAACCAAAACCACGAAGCATGCAAAATCTCATTCCTAAAGAATTTTTACACAGAAAAATCACATCAATAAATCTACTTGGTTTCTGAAATAAAAGTGATTTATCACCCTTCTATACACACATTTTTCATATTCAGTACTGTTACCCAAGCAAAATTGGTCTACTGGCCTCTGCAATAAAGTCTTTTAACTGTCTGGTTTCAACTACTCTGTGGTCTCTGTACTTAACTTTCAGCCTGGCTGGGGCTTTGGCATCTCTAAAACTGTTCATAGGATAATGCTCAGGATGTTATTGATGGCCCTTGAGGAGGA
>NW_011420062.1:0-501 GCF_000754665.1 Bison bison bison | reverse complement strand
CTCAGACTCATGACCATCAAGTTGGTGATGCCATCCAACCATCTCCATCCTCTGTTGTCCCCCTTCTCCTCCTGCCCTCAGTCTTCCCCAGCATCAGGTTCTTTCCAATGAGTCAGTCTTTGCATCAGGTGGCCAAAATATTGGAGCTTCGGCATCAGTCTTGCAGTGAATATTCAGGTCTGATTTGCTTTAGGATTGGCTTGTTGGATCTCCTGGCAGTCCAAGGGGCTCTCAAGAGTCTTCTCCAACTCCCCAGTTCAGAAGCATCGATTCTTTGGCATTCAGCCTTCTTCATGGGGCAACTCTTACATCCATACATGACTACTGGAAAAATCATAGCTTTGACTCAGTGAACCTTTGTCGGCAAAGTAATGTCTCTGCTTTTTAATATGCTGTCTAGGTTTGTCATAGGTTTCCTTCCAAGAAGCAAGCATCTTTTAATTTCACCATCTGCAGTAATTTTGGAGCCTAAGAAAATAAAGTCTGTCACTGTTTCCATTG
>NW_011420061.1:0-544 GCF_000754665.1 Bison bison bison | reverse complement strand
AGGAACCCAGGGTTCCTGCCTCAACCCCGGAAAGACCTCGAGAGACCTTCTTCAACACGTCTCGAGGCCAGATTGCCCTACCATGGCTCGGGAGCAATGACGCGCTCCCCCTCGCCACTCGCATGGAGACCCGACTTCCCTGGCGCCCCACGAGAGGCTCACTGACATCGCCGTCGTACCTCGTGAAAAACCGCACACTGGGGCCGCCGCTCGAAAACCACCCCGAGATTCCCCCGTCATCGAGAGATGAGGGCCTTCGTCTCCTGCATGTCCTAGAGACCAATCTCGCGACCTCTCTCCAAACGCCTCAGGAGGCTTGACTCCCTTGAGTCCACCCAGTGAGCTCCAAGAGATACCCGTCGCGATTCGAGAGCAGAGCGGGGTTCTTTGCTTCCACTCGAGATGAATGCCTGTCTCCCGGGTGCGTCTGGATGCAACCCGAGATCCCTGTCGCCCCTGGAGAGGAACATTGGCTTCTGGACACAAGCCTAGGTGAGGTCTATTGGCCCTGCAGTCACTCGAGAGCAATCCCCAGCTTTCCTTC
>NW_011420060.1:0-597 GCF_000754665.1 Bison bison bison | reverse complement strand
AAGGGAGCGCGGGGCGGTCGCACGCGCGGGACGAGGAGGAGAAGGCCGGCAGCGGCGGGGAGGGCCGGCAAGCACGCACGGCGGGGCCGCGGGACAGGGCCGCGGGCGCCATCCGGGACCACAAAGACACCGGGAACACGGCCGGCCACCAGGAAAACCAGCGCGGGTCCCACCGCCACCCACACACGAGGGCGGTCCCGCGACACGCCTGGGACGCCGACCGGTCCCGGCCAGCCCCAGACGCCGGGCCCCCACCGACCCGGCCCCGCCGCCAGGGCCGGCGAGCCGCCCGAACCCGTCTTCCGCCATCCGTCCTCGACAGATCCGTCTTCCGATCTAAGTCTGCCACCCCGAGGCCCGACATCCTGGGGATCACGCTCTCGAGCGAGGCGGCCCCGACCGTGACCGCACGCCGCCACCGGCTGCGGCTCGTGGGGAGAGGGCGGGCGCGATAGGCTCTCCCGCACCACGGCTGCGGGGCGGGGGAAGCCGGGGCCGACCGGACGTCGCGCCCCCAACACCTTCCCCCCTTTGCCCCAAGGCTCACCACACCGCGGGGACCGACCGCGCGCACACGCGGCGCACGCACGCTCCGGT
>NW_011420059.1:0-547 GCF_000754665.1 Bison bison bison | reverse complement strand
GGTAAGAACCCGATGCCCGGACACCTCTCCGAACTCCACCCTGTGAATGAAGTCAACACGAAGGGGCAGTGACTCGCCCGGGCATCGTCCGGAAAAGACCCCCAGGTTCCAAATACCGCTCGACAAGTGGCCTCTCTCCCCGGGGACACCTCGAGAGGCAAGCGGAGTTCCATGCCTCAACCCAAGACGAGGCCTGACTCTCCTGTCCCCAGTCTGCAGGGACCCTGCGATCGGAGTCTGAAATCAGAGGAACCCTGAGGCTCCTGCCTCAACTGGAGATGAGGCCCTCTTCCAATGCACCAAACGCCGTGGAGTCCCGAGAGTCCCCCCCCCCTCCAGTTTCCCTGACTTCTCAGAGCCACCATGAGAAGCCCCCTGAGGTCACCTGCACAAGTCGAGGGTAGCCAGGGTTTCCTGCCTCAACCCGAGAAAGACCTCGAGAGACCTTCTTCCACACGTCTCGAGGCCAGGTTCCCCTACCATGACTCGAGAGCAATGACGCGCTCCCCCTCGCCACTCGCATGGAGACCCGACTTCCCTGGCGCCC
>NW_011420058.1:0-708 GCF_000754665.1 Bison bison bison | reverse complement strand
ATTGAGGGCGGGGAACCCGATGTGGGCTCAGGAATGCTTCTCGGGGCTGGATCGTGGGAAGGACCCAGCCTGCTTCGGGGCAGGGACTGAGACGCGCGCTCAGGATTATGTTCCTGGACTCGACTATGCAAAGTCCCAGGAACGCCTGCGCGACTGCAGGGACCGAGAGGTGGGGTCGGGAGACTGTGCTAGGGGCCCGCACAAGGGCAGGACCTCGACTGGTGACGTTCAGTGACCGAGACGGGGCTCAGGAGTTTACACGGGCGCCTCAGAAAGGGCGGGACCAGCCTGCTTTATGCAGCGCTTGAGGTGAGGGCCCAGCAGTGTTTCCCGGGTGTTTGAACAAGGGGAGGACGCACCGTCGTTCGGGGACAGGGAGCCAATTTCGACACAGGATTGTTTGTTGGGGGCCTTGGCCAGAGGCAGAAACCACCGAGGTTGAGTGGAGGGACCAAGGTGGACGCGCAGGTGCGTTTTGTGTTGGAGGGGGGAGGGTTGCCCAAGGGCAGCATCCATCCGAGTTCAGGGCGGGCACGCAGCTGTGGGCTCAGGAGTGTGTGTCGCGGGAATCCAAGAAGGGCAGGCTCTAGACTGCTTCTTCAGTGCGCCGACCCAGATGTGTTTCTCGGGGTCTTGAAGCAGGCCAAGCCCCCGAGGCGGGTTCAGTGCCGGGAGTGACCTGCGGGATCAGGGCTTTGTCCTGGCGAG
>NW_011420057.1:0-590 GCF_000754665.1 Bison bison bison | reverse complement strand
TCTAGGCTTGTGTCCAGAAGCCAATGTTCCTCTCCAGGGGCGACCGGATCTCGGGGTTGCATCCAGACGCACCCGGGGAGACAGGCATTCATCTCGAGTGGAAGCAAAGAACCCGCTCTGCTCTCGAGTCGCGACGGGTCTCTCTTGGAGCTCACTGGGTGGACTAAAGGGAGTCAAGCCTCCTGAGGCGTTTGGAGAGAGGTCGCGAGGTTGGCCTCTAGGCCATGCAGGAGACGAAGGCCCTCATCTCCGCGATGACGGGGGAGTCTCGGGGTGGTTCTCGAGCGGCGGCCCCAGGGTGCGGTTTCTCACGAGGTACGACGGCGAGGTCAGTGAGCCTCTCGTGGGGCGCCAGGGAAGTCGGGTCTCCATGCGAGTGGCGAGGGGGAGCGCGTCATTGCTCTCGAGTCATGGTAGGGGAACCTGGCCTCGAGACGTGTGGAAGAAGGTCTCTCGAGGTCTTTCTCGGGTTGAGGCAGGAAACCCTGGCCTTCCCTCGACTTTGTGCAGGTGACCTCAGGGGGCTTCTCATGGTGGCTCTGAGAAGTCAGGGAAACTGGAGGTGGGGGGGGGCCTCTCGGGACTCCACG
>NW_011420056.1:0-780 GCF_000754665.1 Bison bison bison | reverse complement strand
GTGGGGCGCCAGGGAAGTCGGGTCTCCATGCGAGTGGCGAGGGGGAGCGCGTCATTGCTCTCGAGTCATGGGAGGGGAACCTGGCCTCGAGACGTGTTGCAGAAGGTCTCTCGAGGTCTTTCTCGGTTTGAGGCAGGAAACCCTGGCTTCCCTCGACTTGTGCAGGTGACCTCAGGGGGCTTCTCATGGTGGCTCTGAGAAGTCAGGGAAACTGGAGGTGGGGGGGGTGGGCCTCTCGGGACTCCACGGGGTTTGGTGCATTGGAAGAGGGGCCTCATCTCCAGTTGAGGCAGGAACCTCAGGGTTCCTCTGATTTCAGACTCCGATCGCAGGGTCCCTGCAGATGGGGGACAGGAGAGTCAGGCCTCGTCTTGGGTTGAGGCATGGAACTCCGCTTGCCTCTTGAGGTGTCCCCGGGGAGAGAGGCCACTTGTCGAGCTGTATTTGGAACCGGGGTTTTTTTTCCGGTCGATGCACGGGCGAGTCACTGCCCCTTCGTGTTGACTTCATTCACAGGGTGGAGTTCGGAGAGGTGTCCGGTCATCGGGTTCTTACCAAGGGGGGACCGGGAAATCGGGGTGCTTCGCAATGTGGAAGCACCCACGAGGCCACGTCTGGAATGTCGTCGTGAGACCGGCCTCATCCTGAGGTGCGACCGGAAGGTCGGGAACCCCTTCCAGACAAAGCAGGGGAGTCGACCCTCCTGTCGAGATCAGGAGGGTAGAAGGGGCTCAGAGGAAGTGGTGCCGGAAAACCTCGGGGTTCCTCTCCATGGAGACC
>NW_011420055.1:0-513 GCF_000754665.1 Bison bison bison | reverse complement strand
AACAACAGTGCCACCTGAGAAGCCCAGTGTATTACATAGATAATCCAACTATGCTAATGAGTTATCACCTCTGAGTAGTGAAAAAGTACCAAATACTATACAGAGAAGACATGGTAGAGAAACATTGTTAAAGGGGAATCTTTATGGTACTAGTGAGATATATTTGGTAGGAGTCATTATAAATGTCACTACTAAGTGCCCTTTATTTTTTTTTTAATTTAATTTTATTTTTCAATTTTACAATATTGTTCTGGTTTTGCCAAATATTGAAATGAATTTGCCACAGGTATATATGTGTTCCCCATCCTGAACCCTCCTCCCTCCTCCCTCCCCATACCACCCCTCTGGGTCGTCCCAGTGCACTATCCCCAAGCATCCAGTATTGTGCATCGAACCTGGACTGGTAACTCGTTTCATACATGATATTTTACATGTTTCAATGCCAGTCTCCCAAATCTTCCCACCCTCACCCTCTCCCACAGAATCCAGAAGACTGTTCTATACATCTGTGTC
>NW_011420054.1:0-624 GCF_000754665.1 Bison bison bison | reverse complement strand
TCTCCGAACTCCACCCTGTGAATGAAGTCAACACGAAGGGGCAGTGACTCGCCCGTGCATCGTCCGGAAAAGACCCCCAGGTTCCAAATACCGCTCGACAAGTGGCCTCTCTCCCCGGGGACACCTCGAGAGGCAAGCGGAGTTCCATGCCTCAACCCAAGACGAGGCCTGACTCTCCTGTCCCCAGTCTGCAGGGACCCTGCGATCGGAGTCTGAAATCAGAGGAACCCTGAGGTTCCTGCCTCAACTGGAGATGAGGCCCTCTTCCAATGCACCAAACCCCGTGGAGTCCCGAGAGGCCCCCCCCCACCTTCAGTTTCCTTGACTTCTCAGAGCCACCATGAGAAGCCCCCTGAGGTCACCTGCACAAGTCGAGGGAAGCCAGGGTTTCCTGCCTCAACCCGAGAAAGACCTGGAGAGCCCTTCTTCCACACGTCTCGAGGCCAGGTTCCCCTACCATGACTCGAGAGCAATGACGCGCTCCCCCTCGCCACTCGCATGGGGACCCGTCTTCCCTGGCGCCCCACGAGAGGCTCACTGACCTCGCCGTCGTACCTCGTGAGAAACCGCACCCTGGGGCCGCCGCTCGAGAACCACCCCGAGACTCCCACGTCATCGCGGAGA
>NW_011420053.1:0-565 GCF_000754665.1 Bison bison bison | reverse complement strand
TTATTAAAAATGACACCAATGGGCAATCAATAAAGGAGTCACTTGCTTTTTCTGTTGCCCTTGAAAAACTCAAAGATAAGCAGAAAATATAAGCTGTTTCCATTTATTTTTAAAGACCAATCCTTTTGCTGATTTATTCAACTGTTCTTTATCTTGCTGCCTCATGAAGGATAGAGAAAAAAATTTAATGTGGGGGGAGTATGATGAACAAATATCTATATAATTCAAAATCTAACACTTTTATATTCTTACATAATTTTCCATTTGACTCCTAATTTTCCTTACAATCTACTCGTGGTATCCCATTGTAAGCAAATGCCATAGGAAATGACTGAGAATGAAAGTGTTACATGAAGGAAAAAACTGGTATCATAAATTCATTAATTCACAAGGACACATCTAAGAAGTACCCCCTTTGGCAGATTACTACACCTAAACAGTTCTAATCCACTTGGAGGGAGTGAGAGACAGGCAAGAACAACTTATCCATGATATGATTTCTGGACATAAGCCGTGACTCAGATGAGCCCACGGGTGGTTGACCCGTAGGATAACAATAGGTTGT
>NW_011420052.1:0-524 GCF_000754665.1 Bison bison bison | reverse complement strand
ATCTATGTGTTTGTTTTTGTTTGATTTGGTTTGTCCATTTATTTGGCATTTTTGTTTATTATTTTTTATATTTCATGTATGAGTGAAATGTATGCTATTTGTTTTTCTCCTTCTGACTTATTTCACTTAGCATAATACCTCCAACATGTATATATATGTGTATGTATACACATATATAATCCTTAAAAGGTGAAATCCTGCCATTTATGACTTCATGGATGGATGTTGAGGGTATTATGCAAGATAATCAGGCAAGAATATTGGAGTGGTTGCCATTTCCTTCTCCAGAGGATCTTCCAAACTCAGGGACTGAACTCTTATCTCCTGTATTGCCTACGTTGGGAGGCAGATTCTTTACCACTGAGCCACTGGGGAAGCTGGTAAAAGATGAAATCTTGCCAACTATGACATCATGGATGGATACTGAGGGTATTATGCTAAGTGAAATAAGTCAGCTGGAGAAAGACAAATAACATACAATTTCATTCATACATGGAATTTAGAAAACTAATAAACAAATAACC
>NW_011420051.1:0-829 GCF_000754665.1 Bison bison bison | reverse complement strand
CCGGTCTCACGACGACATTCCAGACGTGGCCTCGTGGGTGCTTCCACATTGCGAACGCACCCCGATTTCCCGGTCCCCTCTTGGTAAGAACCCGATGCCCGGACACCTCTCCGAACTCCACCCTGTGAATGAAGTCAACACGAAGGGGCAGTGACTCGCCCGGGCATCGTCCGGAAAAGACCCCCAGGTTCCAAATACCGCTCGACAAGTGGCCTCTCTCCCCGGGGACACCTCGAGAGGCAAGCGGAGTTCCATGCCTCAACCCAAGACGAGGCCTGACTCTCCTGTCCCCAGTCTGCAGGGACCCTGCGATCGGAGTCTGAAATCAGAGCAACCCTGAGGTTCCTGCCTCAACTGGAGATGAGGCCCTCTTCCAATGCACCAAACCCCGTGGAGTCCCGAGAGGCCCACCCCCCTCCCACCTCCAGTTTCCCTGACTTCTCAGAGCCACCATGAGAAGCCCCCTGAGGTCACCTGCACAAGTCGAGGGAAGCCAGGGTTTCCTGCCTCCACCCGAGAAAGACCTCGAGAGACCTTCTTCAACACGTCTCGAGGCCAGGTTCCCCTACCATGACTCGAGAGCAATGACGCGCTCCCCCTCGCCACTCGCATGGAGACCCGACTTCCCTGGCGCCCCACGAGCGGCTCACTGACCTCGCCGTCGTACCTCGTGAGAAACCGCACCCTGGGGCCGCCGCTCGAGAACCACCCCGAGACTCCCCCGTCATCGCGGAGATGAGGGCCTTCGTCTCCTGCATGGCCTAGAGGCCAACCTCGCGACCTCTCTCCAAACGCCTCAGGACGCTTGACTCCCTTTAGTCCCACCCAG
>NW_011420050.1:0-501 GCF_000754665.1 Bison bison bison | reverse complement strand
TGATGCGATGAACTGACTCATTGGAAAAGACACTGATGCTGGGAAAGACTGAAGGAAGGGGGAGAAAGTGACAGCAGAGGATGAGATGGTTGGATGGCACCACAACTTGATGTACATGAGTTTTAGCAAGCTCCAGGAGTTGGTGATGGACAGGGATGCCTGATGTGCTGCAGTCCATGGTGTCACAAAGAGCTGGACATGACTGAGTGACTGAACTGAACTGAATTATGGAGACTGTAATTATATCTCTGGCCACATGAAAACCACAGACCTAAATCTGCTGCACTAACTTCAGCATCTACTTCAAAAGTTAGTTGTTACTCTGAAAAGACTATACCTAAAGATGGCATTGGTGTCATGTGGATAAGGTACATTTCATTCATAGCTCTCAGGAGAGCATGACATCTCATTTTGGCCATAAACCTCTAGCAAGATTAAGAAAAACAGAGAGACCAAATAAGTAAAATCAGATATGAAAGAAGAGGCATTACAACTGTTACC
>NW_011420049.1:0-585 GCF_000754665.1 Bison bison bison | reverse complement strand
TCACTGATACACATGATAATAAATCACATGAACATAATATTGAGTTGAAGATATGAAGCATATAGTATGCAATTTTCTAAAAGTTCAAAAACAGATGTTCTGGGTTGAATTGTGCCCCTGACGTCCCTTCATAATGTTGAAGTCCTAACCCTCAGTACCTCAGAATGTGACTTTGTCAATAGGGTCATGGCAGATGTAATTAAAATGAAGTCATGCTGGAGTAGCCTAGGCCTCTTATCCAACAGAAATAGTGTCCTTATAAAGGGATTCCTAGATGGTGCAGTGGTAAAGAATCTACCTGCCGATGCAAGAGACACAAGACATGTAGGTTTGATTCCTGTGTTAGGAAGATCCCTAGAATAGGAAATGGTAACCCACTCCAGTAACACTTGCCTGGAGAATCCGATGGACAAAGGAGTCTGGTGGACTGCAGTCAATGGGGTCACACAGAGTCAGACACGACTGAGCACACATATGGCCAAACCCTCATAAAAGGGGAAATTTAGACACAGAGACATATACACAGTGGGGGATGCCAGAGATTGGGGTGATTCGTCTACAAGCCAAAGATCGCCAGCAAACAAC
>NW_011420047.1:0-539 GCF_000754665.1 Bison bison bison | reverse complement strand
GATGTTTGGAATGTTGTATCGTTTATTTCCCATTTGCCCATCAATGACAATGTACCAAAAATTCACAGGAAATGAAGCTGAATTATGAAAAACCTAGTTTGGGCAAAATTGGAACTGAACGGATCCTTCACGGGGGAGCACATGGAGCCGCGGGAGAACCTTGGTCCATGAGGGCTTCTGGAAGAGACGATGTCCACTGACCCTCTACAGACTTCTCTTAGACCGTGCTATGGATTTTCAGTTCACACCATCTCCTTCTAATGAGGGAGACAGAGAAGCACTATGTCTTATTTATCACAACACTTTGCACAGTAGACACAGTAAAATGGATGCAGGAGCCTAAGGAAACACGACAACAAAATGTCATGCATTCTGGATAGGATCCTGGAACAGAAAAAAGAATGTAGGTTAAAAACTAAGGGACTTCTCTGGCCATCCAGCGGTTAAGACTGTGCTTCCAGTGCAGGGGACACCAGTTCGATCCCTGGTTAGGAAACTAAGATCTCATATGCTGCGTGGTATGGCGAAAAAAAAACTAG
>NW_011420046.1:0-581 GCF_000754665.1 Bison bison bison | reverse complement strand
CTCGAGTTACGGCGGGATTCTCGAGTTACGACGGGGAATTCAGGCTGCCTCTTGTGTTGGCCCAGGGAAGTCCAATCTTCCATTTGAGTTGCGAAGGAAAGCTGGGGATTGCTCGCGAGTGAATGCAGGGCCAATAGACCTCATCTAGGCTTGTGTCCAGAAGCCAATGTTCCTCTCCAGGGGCGACAGGGATCTCGGGGTTGCATTCCAGACGCACCCGGGGAGACAGGCATTCATCTCGAGTGGAAGCAAAGAACCCCGCTCTGCTCTCGAATCGCGACGGGTATCTCTTGGAGCTCACTGGGTGGACCCAAGGGAGTCAAGCCTCCTGAGGCGTTTGGAGAGAGGTCCCGAGATTGGTCTCTAGGCCATGCAGGAGACGAAGGCCCTCATCTCTCGATGACGGGGGAATCTCGGGGTTGTTCTCGAGCGGCGGCCCCAGTGTGCGGTTTCTCACGAGGAACGACTGCGAGGTCAGTGAGCCTCTCGTGGGGCGCCAGGGAAGTCGGGTCTCCATACGAGTGGCGAGGGGGAGCGCGTCACTGCTCCCGAGCCATGGTAGGGGAATCTGGCCTCGAGAC
>NW_011420045.1:0-611 GCF_000754665.1 Bison bison bison | reverse complement strand
ATTCCAGACGCACCCGGGGAGACAGGCATTCATCTCGAGTGGAAGCCAAGAACCCCGCTCTGCTCTCGAGTCGCGACGGGTATCTCTTGGCGCTCCCTGGGTGGACTAAAGGGAGTCAAGCCTCCTGAGGCGTTTGGAGAGAGGTCGCGAGGTTGGCCTCTAGGCCATGCGGGAGACGAAGGCCCTCATCTCCGCGATGACGGGGGAGTCTCGGGGTGGTTCTCGAGCGGCGGCCCCAGGGTGCGGTTTCTCACGAGGTACGACGGCGAGGTCAGTGAGCCGCTCGTGGGGCGCCAGGGAAGTCGGGTCTCCATGCGAGTGGCGTAGGGGGAGCGCGTCATTGCTCTCGAGTCATGGTAGGGGAACCTGGCCTCGAGACGTGTTGAAGAAGGTCTCTCGAGGTCTTTCTCGGGTTGAGGCAGGAAACCCTGGCTTCCCTCGACTTGTGCAGGTGACCTCAGGGGGCTTCTCATGGTGGCTCTGAGAAGTCAGGGAAACTGGAGGTGGGGGGGGGTGGGCCTCTAGGGACTCCACGGGGTTTGGTGCATTGGAAGAGGGCCTCATCTCCAGTTGAGGCAGGAACCTCAGGGTTCCTCTGATTTCAGACTCCG
>NW_011420044.1:0-759 GCF_000754665.1 Bison bison bison | reverse complement strand
TCTGGCCTCGAGACGTGTTGAAGAAGGTCTCTCGAGGTCTTTGTCGGGTTGAGGCAGGAAACCCTGGCTTCCCTCGACTTGTGCAGGTGACCTCAGGGGGCTTCTCATGGTGGCTCTGAGAAGTCAGGAAACTGGAGGTGGGAGTAACCTCTCGGGACTCCACGGGGTTTGGTGCATTGGAAGAGGGCCTCATCTCCAGTTGAGGCAGGAACCTCAGGGTTCCTCTGATTTCAGACTCCGATCGCAGGGTCCCTGCAGACTGGGGACAGGAGAGTCAGGCCTCGTCTTGGGTTGAGGCATGGAACTCCGCTTGCCTCTCTAGGTGTCCCTGGGGAGAGAGGCCACTTGTCCAGCTGTATTTGGAACCTGGGGGTTTTTTCCGGACGATGCACGGGCAAGTCACTCCTCCTTCGTGTTGACTTCACTCACAGGGTGGAGTTCGGAGAGGTGTCCGGGCATCGGGTTCTTATCAAGAGGGGATCGGGAAATCGGGGTGCTTCCCAATGTGGATGCACCCACGAGGCCACGTCTGGAATGTCGTCGTGAGACCGGCCTCATCCTGAGGTGCGACCGGAAGGTCGGGAACCCCTTCCAGACAAAGCAGGGGAGTCGACCCTCCTGTCGAGATCAGGAGGGTAGAAGGGGCTCAGAGGAAGTGGTGCCGGAAAACCTCGGTGTTCCTCTCCAGGGAGACCGGGATGCCGGGGAACTTGGTGGGGCGCATCAAGGGTGCCAAGTAGCGGTTCGACCTCCATTTCC
>NW_011420043.1:0-506 GCF_000754665.1 Bison bison bison | reverse complement strand
AGTTCTATTTCCAGTTTTTTTAAGGAATCTCCACACTGTTCTCCATAGTGGCTGTACTAGTTTGCATCCCACCAACAGTGTAAGAGGGTTCCCTTTTCTCCACACCCTCTCCAGCATTTATTGCTTGTAGACTTTTGGATAGCAGCCATTCTGACTGGCGTGAAATGGTACCTCATTGTGGGTTTTGATTTGCATTTCTCTGATAATGAGTGATGTTGAGCATCTTTTCATGTGTTTGTTAGCCATATGTATGTCTTCTTTGGAGAAATGTCGTGTTTAGTTCTTTGGCCTATTTTTTGATTGGGTCGTTTATTTTTCTGGAATTGAGCTGTAGGAGTTGCTTGTATATTTTGGAGATTAATTCTTTGTCAGTTGCTTCGTTTGCTATTATTTTCTCCCATTCTGAAGGCTGTCTTTTCACCTTGCTTATAGTTTCCTTCGTTGTGCAGAAGCTTTTAAGTTTAATTAGGTCCCATTTGTTTATTTTTGCTTTTATTTCCAATACT
>NW_011420042.1:0-574 GCF_000754665.1 Bison bison bison | reverse complement strand
GGCGCTGATCACGTGGCATCATGCACTGATCACGTGCTTCAGTAGGCAATAATCAAGAGCTGAGCAGGCACTAATCACTTGGCTAAGAGGGCACATTCACGGAGAGGAGCAGGAAATCGTCAAGGAGCTGAGCAAAACTGTAATGAAAGTGGTTAAGCAGACTCTAAACACGTGACGCAGCAGGCTCTACACCCGGGACTGAGCAGACACAATTTGGGCAGCTCAGCAGACACCAATGGTGCAGCTCAGCAGACACAAATGGTGCAGCTCAGCAGACACCAATCATGCAGCTCAGCCAGGCAATACTCATGGAGCTGAGCAGGCAGGAATCACACAGCTCAGCAGGCAAAGATCAAGGAGCTGAGCAGGCACGAATCTCGAAGTTCAGCTAGGCAAAATACAAGGAGCTGAGCAGACTGCCATTAAGTGGCTAAGCAGATTCTAAACACGTGACTCAGCAGGCTTGACACCCGTGACTGAGCAGACACGAATCTTGCAGCCCAGCAGACAATACTCCTGGAGCTGAGCAGGCAGGAATCACGCAGCTCAGCAGACAGTAATCAAGGAGCTGAGC
>NW_011420041.1:0-878 GCF_000754665.1 Bison bison bison | reverse complement strand
CTTGAGACCATTGAAATAAGAACTCAGAACTTGAGCAGTACTTATCAAAAATCACAAGGCTCACACTGACACAGACATCAATCCAGACAGACAAGACAAGACATCTTCCAGTTTTCCGCCTGAGATGGAAAAGATTTCTTTGAGCCGTTTTTTCTGGGGAGTGGGGGTGGGACTGGCGGCCAGGCAGGCTTTGGGAAGGAGCTCATGGTTTGGAATTGCATATGAAATAACCAGCTTTCCGGGTTCCAAGGAATCAAGTTTCCTTGCAAACCAACTTTGTCCGGTTCTAGAGAATATCATGGCCCTCCTAGGTCAGGTCATCTTTCCTTTCCGTAGCCCTCGTTTGATCCCTGAATTCTAGACAGCTTGGATTGCCTCTGTGGGCTGGATGGATTGTCCTCCCGTTTCACCGGGCGGCGGGAGCCGAGGTCCCCAGAGGCTCTCCTGGAAACCGGGCGTGGGGGCGGGGCTCACCGGGAGCCCGTGGTGAAGGTGGGCAGCGCACCGGGAGCGCGCCCGGGGCGGGGCGAAGCCGGGCGGCGCGGGTCGGGAACCGGGTCGCGGCGGGGATGGGGGGCGGTCCCAGTTGTGCTCCGGGGATCCCCACTGCGGCTGGGAAGGCACCGGGAGCATGGCAGGGGCGGGGCGGCGCGGGGCGGGGGTCGGCTCCTGGCGGGGGTCGGGGAAGGCTTCCCCGTTGTCCTCTCGGGGGTCGCCGTGGCGGCTGGGAACGCCCACTGCGTGCGCTCCTGGGTCCCCAAGGATCGGCATCCAGTGGGCGCGGCGGAGGGGTGCGGACCACAGGTCAGGGAACTGGGACTGCGTGGAGCAGGGAACCATGCAGTCCGCCCTCTGTTGGCACAACCTGGCGGTCGCAG
>NW_011420040.1:0-576 GCF_000754665.1 Bison bison bison | reverse complement strand
CATTTGCTATTATTTTCTCCCATTCTGAAGGCTGTCTTTTCACCTTGCTAATAGTTTCCTTTGATGTGCAGTAAGCTTTTAAGGTTAATTAGGTCCCATTTGTTTATTTTTGCTTTTATTTCCAATATTCTGGGAGGTGGGTCATAGAGGATCCTGCTGTGATGTATGTCAGAGAGTGTTTTGCCTATGTTCTCCTCTAGGAGTTTTATAGTTTCTGGTCTTACATTTAGATCTTTAATCCATTTTGAGTTTATTTTTGTGTATGGTGTTAGAAAGTGGTCTAGTTTCATTATTTTACACGTGGTTGACCAGATTTCCCAGCACCACTTGTTAAAGAGATTGTCTTTAATCCATTGTATATTCTTGCCTCCTTTGTCAAAGATAAGGTGTCCATATGTGCGTGGATTTATCTCTGGGCTTTCTGTTTTATTCCATTGATCTATATATCTGTCTTTGTGCCAGTACCATACTGTCTTGATAACTGTGGCTTTGTAGTAGAGCCTGAAGTCAGGTAGGTTGATTCCTCCAGTTCCATTCTTCTTTCTCAAGATCGCTTTGGCTATTCGAGGTTTTTTT
>NW_011420039.1:0-561 GCF_000754665.1 Bison bison bison | reverse complement strand
TCCACAAACTGCCAGAATACAGAAAGGACACCCCAAACTCAGCAATTTAAACAAGATGAAGAGACAGAGGAATACTCAGCAGATAAAGGAACAGGATAAATGCCCACCAAACCAAACAAAAGAGGAAGAGATAGGGAATCTACCTGATAAAGAATTCCGAATAATGATAGTGAAATTGATCCAAAATCTTGAAACTAAAATGGAATCACAGATAAATAGCCTGGAGACAAGGATTGAGAAGATGCAAGAAAGGTTTAACAAGGACCTAGAAGAAATAAAAAAGAGTCAATATATAATGAATAATGCAATAAGTGAAATTTAAAAACACTCTGGAGGCAACAAATAGTAGAATAACAGAGGCAGAAGACAGGATTAGTGAATTAGAAGATAGAATGGTAGAAATAAATGAATCAGAGAGGATAAAAGAAAAACGAATTAAAAGAAATGAGGACAATCTCAGAGACCTCCAGGACAATATTAAACGCTACAACATTCGAATCATAGGGGTTCCAGAAGAAGAAGACAAAAAGAAAGACCATGAGAAAATACTTGAGGAGATAA
>NW_011420038.1:0-547 GCF_000754665.1 Bison bison bison | reverse complement strand
GATGGTTGGATGGCATCATCGACTCGATGGACATGGGTTTGGGTGGGACTCCGGGAGTTGGTGATGGACAGGGAGGCCTGGCGTGCTGCGGTTCATGGGATCGCAAAGAGTCGGGCACAAGCGAATGAACTGAACTGAGCTGATGACTAATGATTTTGAGCATTTTTCAGATACTGTCTTCTTTAGGAAAAATATCTATTCAGTTCCTGTGCCTATATTTTAACTGGATTGTTCTTTTTATTGTTGAGTTGTAAGTAATTCTTTTTTTTTTAATTTTATTTTTAAACTTTACAGTATTGTATTAGTTTTGCCAAATATCAAAATGAATCCGCCACAGGTATACATGTGTTCCCCATCCTGAACCCTCCTCCCTCCTCCCTCCCCATACCATCCCTCTGGGTTGTCCCAGTGCACTAGCCCCAAGCATCCAGTATTCTTTATATATTTTAGATTCAATTCCCTTGGCAGGTATCTGATTTATAAATATTTTCTCCTGTTTTGTGATCTGTCCTTTCATATTCTTGATAGTGTCCTCTGGCGAGATCAT
>NW_011420037.1:0-599 GCF_000754665.1 Bison bison bison | reverse complement strand
GAGTCACTGTGTGTTGATGTGTGTATATACGTTAGTACACTTCTTAGTGTATACTCACCCTAATACATGGATACCTGTCACAGAATACCTTGAATGTCTCTCATTGAATCTTAAACGTCAAAGAGAATCTGCTTGTTAACAGCTTTAAATTCTAAGTTTGAGAGAACAAAATGTTCTCCTAAATTAATTATTACCCAGTTTTTTACTGCAAATTGATATACAGAATATAATAGATCTTGAGACATTCATGCCAACTAATACGTTTTTAACTGGGGGGCTTCCCAGGTGGCTCAGTGGTAAAGAATCCGCCTGCCAATGCAAGAGGGCAGGTTCGATCCCTGGGTCAGGAAGATTCCCTGGAGTAGAAGATGGCCACCCACTCCAGTATTCATGACTGGGAAGCCCCATGAAGAGAGGAGCATGGTGGGCTACAGTCCACAGGGTTGCAAAGATTCGGACACGACTGAGCATGTATGCAGGCAACTCGTTTTAACCATATAAAACTCTGACTTCTTACAGAAAAAAATGTATATACAAGAATTCAAGACGCTCAAAAGTCAACTAGTTACATAAATATGTGCATCATCCGCCTAACAAGG
>NW_011420036.1:0-784 GCF_000754665.1 Bison bison bison | reverse complement strand
AGCCGCCTCCCCAAGCCAGGGGCACCGGGACCCTGATTCCCTCCGTGCGGCGCTTAGTCTGCGCGGGGAAGCACCAGCTTGGGAATGCAGCCTGGGGCGCTTCCTTTCCCTCGGAAAGAGCTCTCCCTGCGGGAGGCTTTGGCAGTGTGCACACCCCCAGCCCCTAAGCCCTCTGCAGGGACGCCAGGCTCCTAGGTCCGAAGGGAAGGCGATAGCTGAGCTGAGGCACCAGTCAGGCACCAGTCACATTTCCCACACTCCCGCAGCCTGCTCCTTCCCGGGCGCGAACGCTAGAAGCTGGGCAGGGCTTGGGGAGGCTCGCCCAGCCCAGAGTAGCCTCTCGGCCGGGGGTCTGTGCTATCGCGCCTGGGCGCAGAGCTGGAGCTCCGCCGGTGTGGAAGCTCACTCGGTCCTTCCCAGTAACAGGCTTGCAAGCACCCGCCGGCAGCCAGCCTCTTCTCTCCCTCGTTCCGGGCATTGGGTTCAAAACCTGGGACCAAAGTACTGCCCGGAGCTCACTGATCATGGGCTGGTTCCCCTGCGCTGCGGCTGTGCTAGGGAGCCCAAACGCACAGGGGAAGCCCGCACAGCACATCCACCTGCCTCTAGGCGGGAGGACAGCTCCAGGGAAGGCCCGGTCTGGCAGGCGCTTTCTGGGCACCAACGGAGCAACACTCTGGCTGTGGAGCCGCCTCCCCAAGCCAGGGGCACCGGGACCCTGATTCCGTCCGTGCGGCGCTTAGTCTGGGCGGGGAAGCACCAGCTTGGGAATGCAGCCTGGGGC
>NW_011420035.1:0-748 GCF_000754665.1 Bison bison bison | reverse complement strand
GAGGCCAACCTCGCGACCTCTCTCCAAACGCCTCAGGAGGCTTGACTCCCTTTAGTCCACCCAGTGAGCTCCAAGAGATACCCGTCGCGACTCGAGAGCAGAGCGGGGTTCTTTGCTTCCACTCGAGATGAATGCCTGTCTCCCCGGGTGCGTCTGGAATGCAACCCCGAGATCCCGGTCGCCCCTGGAGAGGAACATTGGCTTCTGGACACAAGCCTAGATGAGGTCTATTGGCCCTGCAGTCACTCGAGAGCAATCCCCAGCTTTCCTTCGCAACTCGGATGGGAGATTGGACTTCCCTGGGCCAACACAACGGGGCATCCCGAATTCCCCGTCGTAACTCGAGAATCCCGCCGCAACTCGAGAAAACCACGTGGTTCCCCCGTCATCGCAAGATGAAGCCCTTTCCCGCTACAGCGTCTCAGGAGAAGTCCCACGCTAGGAATTGGAGGTCGAAACGGTACATGGCACCCTTGATGCGCCCCACAAAGTTCCCCGGAATCCCGGTCTCCCTGGAGAGGAACACCGAGGTTTTCCGGCACCACTTCCTCTGAACCCCTTCTACCCTCCTGATCTCGACAGGAGGGTCGACTCCCCTGCTTTGTCTGGAAGGGGTTCCCGACCTTCCGGTCGCACCTCAGGATGAGGCCGGTCTCACGACGACATTCCAGACGTGGCCTCGTGGGTGCTTCCACATTGCGAAGCACCCCGATTTCCCGGTCCCCTCTTGATAAGAACCCGATGCCCG
>NW_011420034.1:0-531 GCF_000754665.1 Bison bison bison | reverse complement strand
GCTCATATGCTTGACAATTGCCAGCTGAGCTGCGTGATTCCTGCCTGGTCACCTGCTTGATTATTGCCAGTTGAGCAGCATGATTCGTCACTGCTGCGCTCCATGCTTATTGCCTGCTGATTGCATGGTTCGTGTCTGCTCAGCTCTTTGACTATTGCCTCCTGACGTCCCTGTTCGGGCGCCACGTGCCGGGGACCAGCCCCAGCTGATCCAGGATATTCCAAGCAGAGATGGCCTAGGCGACTACATATATGCTCATCAGAGATATCAAGAATAATAGTATGAGGATAGCTCATTAGGAAAATTCGGTGGAGAAAAGAGACTGAGTAGCTTGGTTTTACGCGGGAGACCAAGAAATCTTCAAGACAAGAAGTTTGCACCACTTCCGTAGGCCGCAGGCGCTCTCTCGAATAGCAGAAGGTGCCTCACCCTAGACACCTTCTCGAGTGGTTCTTAGCAGCCCAGGCATAATTAGTAAGCGTGGTGGGTTCCGTTCTCCAGATGGAGACTCAGCTGGAAGTGAAAGGGAAG
>NW_011420033.1:0-538 GCF_000754665.1 Bison bison bison | reverse complement strand
ATTTGCTGACGTCCGTAGGTGGTGCGCGTGGTCCTGGCGGCTTCAACGTTCTGGCATCCAGCATCGACGTTTATAAGATTTGGGAGATATTTTGTGTTTGTTGAAAGGCAAACATGAATGCTTACAGGACCTGGGCAATTTTGTGTTTATTTAAAGCCTCAGAAATGATAGGATCATTTTCTTTAACAATCTAGAAAACATTTTGCAAAAGTTTGAGTGCAATGGTCACAGGTGTGTTAGCATTAAAATTGGAGACTCAGTACTAAGAACAAAGAATAACCTTCACAAATCTCCCAGCAAAAAGGATTCAAAGTGACATGGAGAAGAGGAATCTTTTTTTTTCTTCAGTCGTTGAATAGTGTTTTGAGAAAGCGGGGAGGTCCATACTTGGATTTCAGTATCCTTATCCATAAAACAAGACTAATGATAGGGACTCAGAGGAGTGTTGAAACAGTGACTGTAGTAAGTGAATTCTTTCATGAGCTTGGAGTGGAGGAAGGCCTTCTGTAAGCACTCAAAATCCAGCGACCATAAAAAA
>NW_011420032.1:0-575 GCF_000754665.1 Bison bison bison | reverse complement strand
AAACATTTTAATATGATCTCCTCTGCTTTCAAATCAAAGTTGATCAACTATCTTCATCGATTGACCCCAGTCTACAAGGTCTAAATTTGCTCCTTAACTAGTCAGAAACTATTATGATCAATGCACATCCCTAACTTACCATTTGGGTCAATTTCCCTCTTCTTTATTCCTTGTACGTATTTCATATAAAGTGGATAACCATTCTTTCCATTTTACAGGTGAGGATACGGGGGGTTTTGCCAACATTTGTATAAGGTCACAAGGCTGTCAAGCTGCAGACAAGGATTTAAAGCCAGGACAGCTGACTAAAATCTAGAAACTATTATTTCATTTCATAGCCTCCACAGTAATTTTATGTTTCTTACAGTCAGATCACCTCTCCATAAATGTCTGTGAGAGATTTACAACACTGTACAATTCTACAAGGGCAATAAGCACAGATTTACTAGGTAAGAGAATTTTTCAACCTGAAAAATTAATATTATGTTTGTTGAAATTAGCAATCTTCATCTTCTATACAGCTCTGTAGGGCTGTGCCCAGTATTTCATAGTAAAGGTCAAAGACAAAACTATAA
>NW_011420031.1:0-788 GCF_000754665.1 Bison bison bison | reverse complement strand
CGGGAACCGGGTCGCGGCGGGGATGGGGGGCGGTCCCAGTTGTGCTCCGGGGATCCCCACTGCGGCTGGGAAGGCACCGGGAGCATGGCAGGGGCGGGGCGGCGCGGGGCGGGGTCGGCTCCCTGGCGGGGGTGGGGGAGGGCTTCCCCGTGGTCCTCTCGGGGGGTCGCCGTGGCGGCTGGGAACGCCCACTGCGTGCGCTCCTGGGTCCCCAAGGATCGGCATCCAAGTGGGCGCGGCGGAGGGGTGCGGACCACAGGTCAGGGGAACTGGGACTGCGTGGAGCAGGGGAACCACGGTAGTCCGCCCTCTGTTGGCACAACCTGGCGGTCGCAGAAAGGCCTCGCCTTTGGGCTCAAGGCCTTTACCGCTCCACCCTTGCTGAAAGGTCAGAGCCGCGCGGTTTTCCCAAGCAGCCTAGTGTCCGCTGCAAGTCCAAGGGCCAGAACCCTGAACTCTGGCCGGCTGGCCCAGCCCTGCTTCTGGCACTTTGGAGGCCAGCGGGCCCTCGACCACCTGCTGGGATGGGAAAGGGAAGGGTCCACGAATTGCACCCTAGAAACTTAGTAGGGTGCATGGGTTTCAAAACCCGGTGGCCGCCCAGGCAGAAAACAAGGGAGGAGGGCACCCTGCTGCCCTTTCATGGCAGCATCTGTGGCTGTCCTGCTGAGGGGGCCTTTCCATGGGGACCGTGTGCAGTACAAGTTTGGTGTTTTGGAACCGAATAATTAGAACGTGTAAAAATTTTAAATGATGTGGTGGTTTGATTCAAACAAAACAAAACAAAA
>NW_011420030.1:0-717 GCF_000754665.1 Bison bison bison | reverse complement strand
AAAATAAACTCCAAGTATAAGTCAACAGTGCCTTTCAAGAAATGGGAAACAACTCAATTTTATAATCTTTGGATTTGTTGTTGTTGTTGAAAACAGTAAACATCTGTGGAAAGAATAAAATAAATGCTATTGGGTCAGCGATGTCCTCTCTACATGACATGCAGAAAACATGACTTGCCTGGAATGTGGTATTTACTTCAAAGCAGCCCATTAGCATCTAGCATTTGCCAGATTATCTGTCTCTTCTGGGACAAATTTGAATTAAGTGTGTATTTTTAAATCCAGAGATGCTTTTGGTTTGATATCTAGTATACAATCATCTTAGAATAAAATGGCATTTATGGATGTCTTTCTATAAGCACACCTTTGATTAACTTTCCATGCACTTACTGATTTATTCAACAAATGTGTTTTTAAGTTAGTACTTGGCCATGCGTCATATTTGATGCTGGTAATAAAATGAAAATAACATAGATTATCTCCACTCTTAACCAGTTTGTATTTGAGAGAGAGAGATAAGACAAGTAAACAAGTAATGTCAACAAAGTCAACAACTGATTGGATGGAGTAAGTACAGGATACTAGTGGAAGGGGAGGATAACTAGCCCCCTCCTGGAGGAGCTGACATTGACATGGAAATCTGAGGATAACTGGGGCCAGGCCAGCCTAGAAAAGGTTTAATGAGAGGGAGACTGCTTTGGGGGAAGTCAGTATAAG
>NW_011420029.1:0-538 GCF_000754665.1 Bison bison bison | reverse complement strand
ATGGCAGATGGTGACTGAAGCTATGAAATTAAAGGACACTTATTTCTTGTAAAAGACTGTGACAAACCCAACTGCTGCATGTAAAAAAGACAGAGGCATTCCTTTGCCAACAAGGACCCATATAGTCAGAGCTATGTTTTTGTATTTTTCAGTAGTCATGTGCCAATGCAAGCCATACCACAAAGGAGGCTGAACATTAAGGAATTGATACTTTTGAACTGTAATCTTGGAGAAGACTCCTGTGAGTCCCTTGGGCTGCAAGGAAATGAATCCAGTCAACCCTAAAGGAAATCAATCCTGAAAATTCACTGGAGGGGCTGATGCTGAGGCAGAAGCCCTAATATTATGGCTATCTAATGTGAAGAGCCAACTCATTGGAAAACACTCTGATGCTGGAAAAGATTGGAGCAGGAGAAGGAGATGGAAGAGGACAAAATGGTCGGATGGCATTACTGACCCATTGAATTTGAGTTTGAACAAGCTCCGGGAGATGTGAAGGACAAAAAGGCGAGATATACTGCAGTCCATGGGATTATGA
>NW_011420028.1:0-539 GCF_000754665.1 Bison bison bison | reverse complement strand
CAGAAGCAGAAGATATTAAGAAGAGGTGGCAAGAATACACAGAAGAACTGTACAAAAAGATCTTCATGGCCCAGATAATCATGATGGTGTGATCACTCGCCTAGAGCCAGACATCCTGGAATGTGAAGTCAAATGGGCCTTAGGAAGCATCACTAAGAACAAAGCTGGTGGAGGTGATGGAATTCCAGCTGAGCTATGTCAAATCCTAGAAGATCATGCGGTTAAAGTGCTGCACTCAATATGCCAGCAAATTTGGAAAACTCAGCAGTGGCCACAGGACTGGAAAAGGTCAGTTTTCATTCCAATCCCAAAGAAAGGCAATGCCAAAGAATGTTCAAATTACTGCACAATTGCACTCATCTCACACGCTAGTAAAGTAATGCTCAAAATTCTCCAAGCTAGGCTTCAACAGTACGTGAACCATGAACTTCCAGATGTTCAAGCTGGATTTAGAAAATGCAGAGAAACCAGAGATCAAATTGCCAACATCCGCTGGATCATGGAAAAAGCAAGAGAGTTCCAGAAAAACATCTACTTCT
>NW_011420027.1:0-797 GCF_000754665.1 Bison bison bison | reverse complement strand
TGCGGTTCCTGCCTCAACTGGAGATGAGGCCCTCTTCCAATGCACCAAACCCAGTGGGGTCCCGATAGGCCCCTCCCACCTCCAGTTTCCCCGGCTTCTCAGAGCCACCATGAGAAGCTCCCTGAGGTCACCTGCACAAGTCGAGGGAACCCAGGGTTTCCTGCCTCAACCCGAGAAAGACCTCGAGAGACCTTCTTCAACGCGTCTCGAGGCCAGATTCCCCAACCATGGCTCGGGAGCAATGACGCGCTCCCCCTCGCCACTCGCATGGAGACCCGACTTCCCTGGCGCCCCACGAGAGGCTCACTGACCTCGCCGTCGTACCTCGTGAGAAACCGCACACTGGGGCCGCCGCTCGAGAACAACCCCGAGATTCCCCCGTCATCGAGAGATGAGGGCCTTCGTCTCCTGCATGGCCTAGAGACCAATCTCGCAACCTATCTCCAAACGCCTCAGGAGGCTTGACTCCCTTGAGTCCACCCAGTGAGCTCCAAGAGATACCCGTCGCGATTCGAGAGCAGAGCGGGGTTCTTTGCTTCCACTCGAGATGAACGCCTGTCTCCCCGGGTGCGTCTGGAATGCAACCCCGAGATCCCTGTCGCCCCTGGAGAGGAACATTGGCTTCTGGACACAAGCCTAGATGAGGTCTCTTGGCCCTGCAGTCACTCGAGAGCAATCCCCAGCTTTCCTTCGCAACTCGAGTGGAAGATTGGACTTGCCTGGGCCAACACAAGAGGCAGCCTGAATTCCCCGTCGTAACTCGAGTATCCCGCCGTAACTCGAGAAAAACCACGTGG
>NW_011420026.1:0-671 GCF_000754665.1 Bison bison bison | reverse complement strand
CAGAGAGTCTACCCTCTACTCTAGATTTTTTTTTACTTAAATTAATTTACTTGTTTTAATTGGAGGCTAATTACTTTACAAAATTGTAGTGGTTGTTGCCATACATTGACATGAATCAGCCATGGATGTATCAGTTCAGTTCAGTTCAGTTGCTCAGTTGTGCCCAACTATTTGCGACCCCACGCGCTGCAGCATGCCAGGCCTCCGAGTCCATCAACAACTGCTGGAGTCTACCCAAACCCATGTCCATTGAGTCGGTGATGCCATCCAAACATCTCCTCCTCTGCTGTCCTCTTCTGCCCTCAGTCTTTCCCTGAATCAGGGTCTTTTCAAATGAATCAGCTCTTCACATCAGGTGGCCAAAATATTGAAGATTCAGCTTCAAAATCAGTCCTTCAGATGAACACCCAGGATTGATCTCCTTTGGGATGGACTGGTTGGGTCTCCTTGCAGTCCAAGGGACTCTCAAGAGTCTTCTCCAATGCCACAGTTTAAAATCATTTATTCTCGGGTGCTCTGCTTTCTTTATAGTTGAACTCTCATATCCATACATGACCACGGGAAAAACCATAACCTTGACTAGATGGACCTTTGTTGACGAAGTAATGTCTCTGCATTTCAATTTACTGTCTAGGTTGGTCATAACTTTCCTTCCAAGGTGTAAGTGTCTT
>NW_011420025.1:0-904 GCF_000754665.1 Bison bison bison | reverse complement strand
CCTTCGCAACTCGAATGGAAGATTGGACTTCCCGGGCCAACACAAGAGGCATCCTGAATTCCCCGTCGTAGCTCGAGAATCCCGCCACAACTCGAGAAAAACCACGTGGTCCCCGTCATCGCAAGATGAAGCCCTTTCCCGCTACAGCGTCTCAGGAGAAGTCCCACGTTAGGAATTGGAGGTCGAAACGGTACTTGGCACCCTTGATGCGCCCCACAAAGTTCCCCGGCATCCCGGTCTCCCTGGAGAGGAACACCGAGGTTTTCCGGCACCACTTCCTCTGAGCCCCTTCTACCCTCCTGATGTCGACAGGAGGGTCGACTCCCCTGCTTTGTCTGGAAGGGGTTCCCGACCTTCCGGTCGCACCTCAGGATGAGGCCGGGCTCACGACGACATTCCAGACCTGGCCTCGTGGGTGCTTCCACATTGCGAAGCACCCCGATTTCCCGGTCCCCTCTTGGTAAGAACCCGATGCCCAGACCCCTCTCCGACCTCCACCCTGTGAATGAAGTCAACACGAAGGGGCAGTGACTCGCCCGTGCATCGTCCGGAAAAAACCCCCAGGTTCCAAATACAGCTCGACAAGTGGCCTCTCTCCCCGGGGACACCTCGAGAGGCAAGCGGAGTTCCATGCCTCAACCCAAGACGAGGCCTGACTCTCCTGTCCCCAGTCTGCAGGGACCCTGCGATCGGAGTCTGAAATCAGAGGATCCCTGAGGTTCCTGCCTCAACTGGAGATGAGGCCCTCTTCCAATGCACCAAACCCCGTGGAGTCCCGAGAGGCCCCTCCCACCTCCAGTTTCCCTGACTTCTCAGAGCCACCATGAGAAGCCCCCTGAGGTCACCTGCACAAGTCGAGGGAAGCCTGGGTTCCCTGCCTCAACCCGAGAAAGACCTCGAGAGA
>NW_011420024.1:0-751 GCF_000754665.1 Bison bison bison | reverse complement strand
CGGAGGGAATCAGGGTCCCGGTGCCCCTGGCTTGGGGAGGCGGCTCCACAGCCAGAGTGTTGCTCCGTTTGTGCCCAGAAAGCGCCTGCCAGACCGGGCCTTCCCTGGAGCTGTCCTCCCGCCTTGAGGCAGGTGGATGTGCTGTGCGGGCTTGCCCTGTGCGTCTGGGCTCCCTAGCACAGCCGCAGCGCAGGGGAACCAGCCCATGATCAGTGAGCTCCGGGCAGTACTTCGGTCCCAGGTTTGGAGCCCAATGCCCGGAACGCGGGAGAGAAGAGGCTGGCTGCCGGCGGGTGCTTGCAAGCCTGTTACTGGGAAGGACCGAGTGAGCTTCCACACCGGCGGAGCTCCAGCTCTGCGCCAGGCGCGATAGCGCAGAGCCCCGGCCGAGAGGCTGCTCTGGCCTGGTCGAACCTCCCCAAGCCCTGCCCAGCTTCTAGCGTTCGCGCCCGGGAAGGAGCAGGCTGCGGGAGTGTGGGAGACGTGACTGGTGCCTGACTGGTGCCTCAGCTCAGCTCTCGCCTTCCCTTCGGACCTAGGAGCCAGGCGTCCTTGCAGAGGGCTTAGGGGCTGGGGGTGTGCACACTGCCAAAACCTCCCGCAGGGAGAGCTCTTTCCGAGGGAAAGGAAGCGCCCCAGGCTGCATTCCCAAGCTGGTGCTTCCCCGCCCAGACTAAGCGCCGCACGGAGGGAATCAGGGTCCCGGTGCCCCTGGCTTGGGGAGGCAGCTCCACAGCCAGAGTGTTGCTCC
>NW_011420023.1:0-522 GCF_000754665.1 Bison bison bison | reverse complement strand
GTGTCCAGAAGCCAATGTTCCTCTCCAGGGGCGACAGGGATCTCGGGGTTGCATTCCAGACGCACCCGGGGCGACAGGCATTCATCTCGAGTGGAAGCAAAGAACCCCGCTCTGCTCTCGAATCGCGACGGGTATCTCTTGGAGCTCACTGGCTGGACTCAAGGGAGTCAAGCCTCCTGAGGCGTTTGGAGAGAGGTCGCGAGTTGGGCCTCTAGGCCATGCAGAAGACGAAGGCCCTCATATCGCGATGACGGGGGAGTCTCGGGGTGGTTCTCGAGCGGGCCCCCAGGTTCAGGTTTCTCATGAGGTACGACGGCGAGGTCAGTGAGCCTCTCGTGGGGCGCCAGGGAAGTCGGGTCTCCATGCGAGTGGCGAGGGTGAGCGCGTCATTGCTCTCGAGGCATGGTAGGGGAATCTGGCCTCGAGACGTGTTGAAGAAGGTCTCTCTAGGTCTTTATGCCGTTGAGGCAGGAAACCCTGGCTTCCCTCAACTTGTGCAGGTGACCTCAGGGGGCTTCTCAT
>NW_011420022.1:0-914 GCF_000754665.1 Bison bison bison | reverse complement strand
GAAGGTTGATAATAGAAAAAACTATATCTAGGAATTTCTCTGGAGCCGTTGTGGGCAGTGTGGGTTCAGTTGAGTTTCAGATAATTCCTTGTTCCAGCTTGCATTTCTTTACAAGATCTATAAGCCCTTCCTATGCTTAGTCAATATTAACTACAGGGTTTTAATCTGTTGCACCTTTCACTCCCAGAGGGGTTCCCTTTTCTTTATTTGTTTTGGCTTTCTCTCTTTGCAAGTCTCTTTAGTGTCTAATTTCTGCCCTGGCACAAGGGGGCAAAGGTGGTCACTTATTTCGGCTCACTTGTTCAGTTGAGTTGTGGGGAGGGAGGAACACTGCAAACAAATAATGTTGGTGTGTATTTTGGGAAAGTGCTTGCAGTGTATGGAACACACTGGGCTTTCCCAAGCTCACGGTGTGTGTGCTTTCCACGTGTACACTGCTCAGGTTCCAGATTGCTCTTCAGGGGTACTGCCCAATGTGGCCCTGCATTTCCTGCAATTCCCAGGTCTAAGCTGCTCAGGTTCAGGTTTTCAGGTACACCGCAAAGTCACAGGCTCAGATGCACGTGCGTTTTGTGGCCTTCCCAGGTCCCAGCAGCTCAGGCGACCAGGTGCTTGGCCAACACACTGTCCCAAGTGGGCCATGCATCTTAATTACCTACTGGGTCCAGGCCGCTCAGTTTCCTGGGTGTGCCATGAGAATACTGCCTCAGGTGTATCATGTATCTCCTCTGGGGAGCTGATCTCAAGCTGCAACTCTCCTGGCAGATGTCAACCATCCAGGACTCCAGGAAGACATGGTTAGAAACTGGCAGCCTGCTCACAGTTTGGTGGAGAATGCCGGTCTCTGAGGCTTAGGTCGCCCCTTGCCTTCTGGTTCTGGCTGCCACACACATGGCTGCCTGCCTCTTGTTGGG
>NW_011420021.1:0-514 GCF_000754665.1 Bison bison bison | reverse complement strand
AGCCTCACAAAAAGCAATGTTCTGATAGTCAGATGTCAGAAAGAGCTTTATGCCTGGGAATCAGCATTTAGATTTTAAACTGTGCAGCTCTCTAGTGGCATTTCTGCCCAGAGATGCTGACTGTATTCAACACAAATTACCTTTAAGCTGTGGCTGTTTAGAGGGAACCTAAGGTGGATACCTAATGATTCTTACCATCTGCTCTGGTCAAATAAAGGAAATATTGATAGAGGTATGTGTGTTATGCATGCTTCCACAGTGTTATGGCAGAAAAAGGGGAAATAGAGAAACAGAAAAGAAATTTAGGTTCCATTTAGTTTTGGATTTTCCCTATTGATAAAGTATTTCCCACTTTTACAGACTCATGGTTAGTGGATGTTGGTCACTTACACATTTGTATTCAGTTTGTAGAGAGATTTCGGTCATCTTTGCTGTAGCCTTTAAAGGAGACCATCAAGAGTAAAATTTTAGCTCATTATTCTAGAAGGAAATGCAATTCACTAAATAAGTTACC
>NW_011420020.1:0-507 GCF_000754665.1 Bison bison bison | reverse complement strand
GACAACCTAGACAGCATATTGAAAAGAGAAACATTACTTTGCCAACAAAGGTCTGTCTAGTCAAGGCTATGGTTTTTCCTGTGGTCATGTATGGATGTGAGAGTTGGACTGTGAAGAAAGCTGAGTGCCAAAGAATTGATGCTTTTGAACTGTGGTGTTGTAAAAGACTCTTGAGAGTGCCTTGGACTGCAAAGAGATCCAACCAGTCCATTCTGAAGGAGATCAGCCTTGGGATTTCTTTGGAAGGAATGGTGCTAAAGCTGAAACTCCAGTACTTTGGCCACCTCATGTGAAGAGTTGACTCATTGGAAAAGACTCTGATGCTGGGAGGGATTGGGGACAGGAGGAGAAGGGGACGACAGAGGATAAGATGGCTGGATGGCATCACTGACTTGATGGATGTGAGTGAGTGAACCCCAGGAGTTGGTGATGGACAGGGAGGCCTGGCGTGCTGCGATTCATGGGGTCACAAAGAGTCAGACACGACTGAGTGACTGAACTGAACTG
>NW_011420019.1:0-571 GCF_000754665.1 Bison bison bison | reverse complement strand
GCATGATGCAGGGAGTTCAAATCCAGTGTTCTGTGACAACCTGGAAGGGAGGGCTGGGATGGGAGGTGGGAGGGAAGTTCAAGAGGGAGAAGACATATGCATACCTATGGCTGATTCATGTTGATACGTGGCAGAAAGCAACACTATATGGTAAAGCAATTATCCTCCAAATAAAAATAAATAAAAAATTTAAAAACTGGCATGAAGTAACATAGCATTAGATCATAAGACACCCACTCCTTTATAAACTTCCTTTGATTAACTTGATTGCATCAATGGTAAAGACTGAGATTAGTGCCAGTGTGTATTTAATGCTTCTCTAATAACTGCTACTCTCTCTCACCCTCGTTCAGTTGAGAGCTGGTAAGAAAATAAAGCCAAAGCTTTGTTTCCAGGCTTTTATTTTAATCTATATAATTATTCTATAGGTGATTATACCTATAAATTATATGCTTGTGCATGCCTGGTCGCTCAGTCTTGTCCGATTCTTTTGTGAACCAATGGACTGTAGCCCGCTAGGCTCCTTAGTCCATGGCGTTACCCAGGCAAGAATATTGGAGAGGGTTGTCAT
>NW_011420018.1:0-552 GCF_000754665.1 Bison bison bison | reverse complement strand
ATGGTGGCTCTGAGAAGCCAGGGAAACTGGAAATGGGAGGGGCCTCTCGGGACTCCCCTGGGCTTGGTGCATTGGAAGAGGGCCTCATCTCCAGTTGAGGCGGGAACCGCAGGGTACCTCTGACTTCAGACTCCGATCGCAGGGTCCCTGCAGACTGGGGACAGGAGAGTCAGGCCTCGTCTTGGGTTGAGGCATGGAACTCCGCTTGCCTCTCGAGATGTCCCCGGGCAGAGAGGCCGCTTGTCGAGCTGTATTTGGAACCTGGGGGTTTTATCCAGACGACGCACGGGTGAGTCAATGCCCCTTCGTGTTGACTTCATTCACAGGGTGGAGTTCGGAGAGGTGTCCGGGCCTCGGGTTCTTATCAAGAGGGGACCGGAAAATCGGGGTCCTACGGAATGTGGAACCCCCCCACGAGGCCACGTCTGGAATGTCTTCGTGAGACCGGCCTCATCCTGAGGTGCGACCGGAAGGTCGGGAACCCCTTTCAGACAAAGCAGGGGAGTCGACCCTCCTGTCCAGATCAGGAGGGGAGAAAGGGCTCAGAGGAGG
>NW_011420017.1:0-754 GCF_000754665.1 Bison bison bison | reverse complement strand
ATCCCGAGATGAGGGCCTTCGTCTCCTACATGGGCCAGAGACCAATCTCGCGACTTCTCTCCAAACGCCTCAGGAGGCTTGACTCCCTTTAGTCCACCCAGTGAGCTCCAAGAGATACACGTCGCGACTCGAGAGCAGAGTGGGGTTCTTTGCTTCCACTCGAGATGAATGCCTGTCTCCCCGGGTGTGTCTGGAATGCAACCCCGAGATCCCTGTCGCCCCTGGAGAGGAACATTGGCTTCTGGACACAAGCCTAGATGAGGTCTATTGGCCCTGCAGTCACTCGAGAGCAATCCCCAGCTTTCCTTCGCAACTCGAATGGAAGATTGGACTTCCCTGGCCCAACACAAGAGGTATCCTGAATTCCCCGTCGTAACTCGAGAATCCCGCCGCAACTCGAGAAAAAACCACGTGGTTCACTCGTCATCGCAAGATGAAGCCCTTTCCCGCTACAGCGTCTCAGGAGAAGTCCCACGTTAGGTATAGGAGGTCGAAACGGTACTTGGCACCCTGATGCGACCCACAAAGTTCCCCGGCATCCCGGTCTCCCTCGAGAGGAACACTGAGGTTTTCCGGCACCACTTCCTCAGAGCCACTTCTACCCTCCTGATCTGGACAGGAGGGTCGACTCCCCTGCTTTGTCTAGAAGGGGTTCCCGACCTCCAGTCGCACCTCAGGATGAGGCCGGTCTCACGACGACATTCCAGACGTGGCCTCGTGGGTGGTTCCACATTCCAAAGGACCCCGATTTCCC
>NW_011420016.1:0-676 GCF_000754665.1 Bison bison bison | reverse complement strand
TATCGTGACTGAGCATGCACTGATCATGTGCCGGGAGCCGGGGAGGCATTCCACTCTGGACAAAGGTCATGAGGAAGGAGGCTCGGCATACGCAAATGCGGGATCGAGCCTCAGGAGTCCACCCGGATATTCTCGAGCATCTCCCCCCCCAAAAAACCAGAGTCTGCCTACTGTATTGCTTTGTGCTCTCACCTCTGGTTTCACTGGGGGCTGTCTCCCACCACCATCTCGCTCTCTCTGTCAAAGAGTTAAACTTACAGCTCCAATTCATAAAGTTCCTTGTCATTCTTCCCTTTAACTTCCAGCTGAGTCTCCATCTGGAGCGCGGACCCACCAGGCTTACTATTATGCCGGGCTGCTAAGACCCACTCGAGAAGCTGTCTAGGTGAGGCACCTTTCGCTATTCGAGAGGCGCCTGCGGCCTACGTAAGTGGTGCAAACTTCTTGTCTTGAAGTTGATGGTCTTCCGCGTAAACCAAGCTACTCAGTCTCTTTCTCCACCGAATTTCCTACTGAGCTCTCCTCATACTATATTCTTGACATCTCTGATTAGCATATAAATAGTCGCCTAGGCCATCTCTCCTTCGAATACCCTGGATCAGTTGGGGCTGGTCCCCGGCAGGTGGCGACCGAACAGGGACCTCAGGAGGCAATACTCAAAGAGCTGAGCCGACAC
>NW_011420015.1:0-624 GCF_000754665.1 Bison bison bison | reverse complement strand
GGAAACAGTCAAGTCTAAGAGGCACAAAGAGTCCCATACAGGATAAATCCAAGGATAAACATGCCAAGGCACATATTAATCAAACAAAGACTAAACACAAAGAAAGACTATTAAAAGGAATAAGGGAGAAGCAGCAAGTAACGTACAAGGGAAACCCCATACACTTAACAGCTGATCTTTCAGCAGAAACCCTGCAGGCCAGAAGGGAATGGCAGGATATATTTAAAGTACTGAAAGAGAAAAATCTACAGGCAAGATTACTGTACCTATCAAGAATCTCATTCAAAACTGATGGAGAAATCAAATGCTTTTCAGATAAGCAAAAGTTAAGAGAATTCAGTACCATCAAACCAGCTTTACAACAAATGTTAAAGGGACTTATATAGTCAAGAAATACAAGAGAAGAAGGAAGATCTACAAAATCATCCCCATACAGTTAAGAAAATGGCAATAAGAACATACTTATCAATAATTACTTTAAATGTAAATGGATTAAATGTTCCAACCAAAAGACACAGACTGGCTGAATGGATACAAAAACAAGACCCATATATATGCTGTCTACAAGAAACCCACTTCATCCCTAAAGACACATATAGACTGAAAGTGAGAGGATGGAAAAAT
>NW_011420014.1:0-578 GCF_000754665.1 Bison bison bison | reverse complement strand
CCGGTCCCCTCTTGATAAGAACCCGATGCCCGGACACCTCTCCTAACTCGGCCCTGTGAATGAAGTCAACGCGAAGGGGCAGTGACTCGCCCGTGCATCGTCCGGAAAAAACCCCCAGGTTCCAAATCCAGCTCGACAAGTGGCCTCTCTCCCCGGGGACACCCCGAGAGGCAAGCGGAGTTCCATGCGTCAACCCAAGACGAGGCCTGACTCTCCTGTCCCCAGTGTGCAAGGACCCTGCGATCGGAGTCTGAAATCAGAAGAACCCTGAGGTTCCTGCCTCAACTGGAGATGAGGCCCTCTTCCAATGCACCAAACCCCGTGGATTCCGAGAGGCCACTCCCACCTGCAGTTTCCCTGACTTCTCAGAGCCACCATGAGAAGCCCCCTGAGGTCACCTGCACAAGTCGAGGGAAGCCAGGGTTTCCTGCCTGAACCGGAGAAAGACCTCGAGAGTCCTTCTTCGACACGTCTCGAGGCCAGATTCCCCTACCATGACTCGAGAGCAATGACGCGCTCCCCCTTGCCACTCGCACGGAGACCCGACTTTCCTGGCGCCCCAGGAGAGGCTCACTGAC
>NW_011420013.1:0-572 GCF_000754665.1 Bison bison bison | reverse complement strand
GAGGTGAGAGCACAAGGCAATACAGTAGGCAGACTCGTGGTTTTTTGGGGGGAGGATGCTCGAGAATATCCGGGTGGACTCCTGAGGATCGATCCCGCATTTGGGTAAGCCGAGCCTCCTTCCTCATGACCTTTGTCCAGAGTGGAATGCCTCCCCGGCTCCTGGCACATGATGATTGCATGCTCAGTCACGATATCAGTGCATGATCAGCCACGTGATCACTGACGGCACAGTCACGTGATCAGCGCCTGTAAGTCACGTGATCACCGTATGATAAACACGTGATCAGGGAACGGCCAGCCACGTGATCACTGCATGCACAGTCAGGTGGTCAGTTCCTTATCAGCCACGTGATCAGTGCGAGCACAGTCCCATGATCAGCGCCTGTCAGTCACTGATCACTGCCTGATAAACAAGTGATCAGTGCCCGATCAGCCCCGTCATCAGTGCATGCGCAGTCACGTGATCAGTGCATGATAGCCACGTGATCAGTGCGTGCACAGTCCCATGATCAGTGCCTGTCAGTACTGATCACTGGCTGATAAACGCGTGATCAATGCCCGATCAGCCAC
>NW_011420012.1:0-541 GCF_000754665.1 Bison bison bison | reverse complement strand
TCAGGGTCCCGGTGCCCCTGGCTTGGGGAGGCGGCTCCACAGCCAGAGTGTTGCTCCGTTTGTGCCCGAAAGCGCCTGCCAACCGGGCTTCCCTGGAGCTGTCCTCCCGCCTAGAGGCAGGGGGATGTGCTGTGCGGGCTTCCCCTGTGCGTTTGGGCTCCCTAGCACAGCCGCAGCGCAGGGGAACACCCCATGATCAGTGAGCTCCGGGCAGTACTTTGGTCCCAGGTTTGGAGCCCAATGCCCGGAACGCGGGAGAGAAGAGGCTGGCTGCCGGCGGGTGCTTGCAAGCCTGTTACTGGGAAGGACCGAGTGAGCTTCCACACCGGCGGAGCTCCAGCTCTGCGCCCAGGCGCGATAGCACAGAGCCCCGGCCGAGAGGCTGCTCTGGGCTGGGCGAGCCTCCCCAAGCCCTGCCCAGCTTCTAGCGTTCGCGCCCGGGAAGGAGCAGGCTGCGGGAGTGTGGGAGACGTGACTGGTGCCTGACTGGTGCCTCAGCTCAGCTCTCGCCTTCCCTTCGGACCTAGGAGCCAGGCGTCCT
>NW_011420011.1:0-872 GCF_000754665.1 Bison bison bison | reverse complement strand
CACGTTTGTACATATTAATTAGGAGAATCTGTTCCGGAATTTAAGAATGCATTTGCTTTCTTCATTATCTCCTTTTAAAATGATGGTAGTATGACTGTCAGGGCAGGAAGAGCCTAAGGCAAAGTGATGGCATTCCTTCGGGAATGCACACCTTCTGGAGGCTACACAGTCAAATGGAGAATGGGGATGCGGTCTGCTTAGGGGGAGGTGACTGATGTCTAGGCTGCCTTAGGCCTTCTGAAGGAGGGAAATTACCTTTATTAAGGCTGCTATGTGCCATGTCTTGTGCTGGGTAGTACATTATGTTATGTAGTCCAGTCAGGTGTAAGTAGCATCATTTATGTTACATTTGAGCAAACTGACGCTCAAAGACTTTTAGGTAACTCATCCAATTAAGAGGCAGAATAGGAGCCTTCTGGTTCTCTCACCCAGCACCACAAGTGGTTCACTCACTTGAATGGACATGGTGCGGCACTCACTATGTCTCCGAAGGACAAGTGGATGGGCATTTTAAAAGATTTGGTTAAATTCTTCTGTTTATTTTTCTACAACTGGGCTCCTCTAATTGACTTCTTTAGCTGGTTATTTAAGCAGGTTATTTAAGGAAATATTAAGCAGGTTTATTGAGGAAATATCAGGAAAACATTCATAGCTGGGCACGAGACACTTTGAACTCAATTCTTCATTGCTGATCACTCTTTTTTGAAAAGCATTCCTTTGGCAGGGGCTGTTGGTAGCTAATATTTTTTTTTTTAACTTTACACATTGTATTAGTTTTGCCAAATATCAAAATGAATCTGCCACAGGTATACATGTGTTCCCCATCCTGAATCCTCCTCCGTCCTCCCTCCCCATACCATCCCTCTGGGTCA
>NW_011420010.1:0-519 GCF_000754665.1 Bison bison bison | reverse complement strand
TTTTTAATTGTGGTAACATACTACATCTGATAGATAGAGTGACTGATGAACTATGGAATGAGGTTCGTGACACTGTACAGGAGACAGGGATCAAGACCATCCCCATGGAAAAGAAATGCAAAAAAAGCAAAATGGCTGTCTGGGGAGGCCTTACAAATAGCTGTGAAAAGAAGAGAAGTGAAAAGCAAAGGAGAAAAGGAAAGATATAAGCATCTGAATGCAGAGTTCCAAAGACTAGCAAGAAGAGATAAGAAAGCCTTCCTCAGCAATCAATGCAAAGAAATAGAGGAAAACAACAGAATGGGAAAGACTAGAGATCTCTTCAAGAAAATTAGAGATACCAAGGCAACATGTCATTCAAAGATGGGCTCGATAAAGGACAGAAATGGTATGGACCTAACAGAAGCAGAAGATATTAAGAAGAGGTGGCAAGAATACACAGAAGAACTGTAACAAAAAAGATCTTCACAACCCAGATAATCACGATGATGTGATCACTGACCTAGAGCCAGACATCCT
>NW_011420009.1:0-538 GCF_000754665.1 Bison bison bison | reverse complement strand
GCCCTCCTTGTGTTTCTACGCTCTGTGAAACCATCTTTCTCCTTCAAGACCCATCTTACAGGTGGTATCTCTGGGCTTCCTCCCAGTCCTCGCTCTGCTGTATACATGTGCATTAGAGCCTCGTTTGACTGTACACAGTGCCTAGGGAGTATTCACTGTCCCTGGAACACTGTTGCAATCCACATCCCTCCAGTGGGTAGGTGGTTGGTGCCTGACTCTGCAAGAACAAAGGGATGCCTGCACACATATCTGTCTTTCCTTCAGCTAATCCATCAGCTGGTGTTTCTAAAGCATCTGCTCATCATGTGCAAGGCACTTGGACTTGACAAGAGATTTTTTAAATCTTTTTGTTTAATAAAACAGAGTTTTTTGTTTTTGTTTTGAGTGTTGTTATTTACTATGAGAATACCAAAGATGTAAGAGACATGGCTTCTAATCTCAAGAGACATTCAGCCAGATTTCCCTGGTGCTTCCGATGCTGGGAACATAGGTTCAATCCCTGGTCAGGAAACTAAGATCCCAGGTGCCATGGGACTTG
>NW_011420008.1:0-653 GCF_000754665.1 Bison bison bison | reverse complement strand
AGCGTTCTTTGAACAATATATCTAAGTAAATGAGAGTTGTGATTTTATGCGTTCAAGGTGTCCCCATAAGTATGAGCCCTACCTCTTATTACAGAAAGAATTGTGGAAGATGAGCGAGATTAAAGGAGAGCTTTTCAGCAACAGGATCTGAATTGTTCAGCCAGAAAATGATTAAGTAATGTAAGGCTTCCCAAACAGTTTATTTAAGATCTTGGGAGCAAGCAATGAGTTTGGCCACCTAAATAGTGTTGCATAAAATTATATTTTGACATATATACACCTGTGTGTATGAGTGTGTGTATAAAAAAGGTGCAATGGCTTTTAACTCCTGTTAGATTTAATAGAAATGGAAAAAATTAAACCCAAATGAAGAATGATTAAAAAGTCGACTCGGTTGTTGAATATATGTAAGCGGAAATACTTCAAAATATGTTTTCTTGGCTGAATGTAAAATATGAGGACTCTTTTATATCACTCACCTCTCTGCTTTTAATAAAGATCTACCAATTTTCAAATTTTTGTCCAGTTTTGACAAAAATAGACAGATATAGACTTATCTATACATATATATCATATATAAAATATAGAAGTATATTTTCATAAGAGAAAATATTGATGCCAAGCTTAGATTTCAGAATTATTTCCAACTCCAG
>NW_011420007.1:0-683 GCF_000754665.1 Bison bison bison | reverse complement strand
GTGGGGGCGCATCAAGGGTGCCAAGTACCGTTTCGACCTCCAATTCCTAACGTGGGACTTCTCCTGAGACGCTGTAGCGGGAAAGGGCTTCATCTTGCGATGACGGGGGAACCACGTGGTTTTTCTCGAGTTGCGGCGGGTTTCTCGAGTTACGACGGGGAATTCGGGATGCCTCTTGTGTTGGCCCAGGGAAGTCCAATCTTCCATTCGAGTTGCGAAGGAAAGCTGGGGATTGCTCTCGAGTGACTGCAGGGCCAATAGACCTCATCTGGGCTTGTGTCCAGAAGCCAATGTTCCTCTCTAGGGGCGACCGGGATCTCGAGGTTGCATTCCAGACGCACCCGGGGAGACAGGCATTCATCTCGAGTGGAAGCAAAGAACCCCGCTCTGCTCTCGAGTCGCGACGGGTATCTCTTTGAGCTCACTGGGTGGACTAAAGGGAGTCAAGCCTCCTGAGGCGTTTGGAGAGAGGTCGCGAGGTTGGCCTCTAGACCATGCAGGAGACGAAGGCCCTCATCTCCGCGATGACGGGTGAGTCTCGGGGTGGTTCTCGAGCGGCGGCCCCAGGGTGCGGTTTCTCACGAGGTACGACGGCGAGGTCAGTGAGCCTCTCGTGGGCCGCCAGGGAAGTTGGGTCTCCATGCGAGTGGCGAGGGGGAGCGCGTCATTGCTCTCGAGTCATG
>NW_011420006.1:0-705 GCF_000754665.1 Bison bison bison | reverse complement strand
TTGGAGATTACAAATCTGAAATGATAAAAGAAACAGTA
Source organism: Bison bison bison (assembly GCF_000754665.1). Taxonomy (NCBI): domain Eukaryota; kingdom Metazoa; phylum Chordata; class Mammalia; order Artiodactyla; family Bovidae; genus Bison; species Bison bison. The sequence continues at coordinate 667 of NW_011420006.1, read as the reverse complement.
ACTATTTAGGCCAAGAGTTTATCTGAAAACTTCTATTAGCTTTCAATATGTTTTCTCTACATTTATGACCTCTATTCACAAACACTTGGTAGTACTTTTAAACAACAAGTACTAAGTTGTAGTATATTATTCATATAAGCCACCTAGGTATGCTTTGGTACCATGTTATATCCTAGTAATATTATGCAAAAGGAAACTTACAGAACACTTGAGTTTCTCTTCAGTAACTAGCTGGTAGGTTTGTGGAAATCCAACCTGTAATATGGATTCAAATGAGACAATATTTTAACCCAAAGAGGCAAAGTATCTGAACATCACTTTATAGTCTCACATGTGTTTCTTTAATGGATTTACACTAGATAATACTTGTGCACTGGCAGCACTAACCTTGGCTATTAGAAAAGGAAACACTCAGATGTGTTCCTTACATTTTTTTAAAGAAGCTATTTTTAAATTCTTTTGGATTTTGACAAGTCCTCAAATGATAAAAATAAATGTTTGCTGTCCATTCTTTGTGTATTGACATATTAATGGAGTAAAAACACTAGCAGAAAGAAAACTTATTACTCATAGTTCTGTGATTCAGTTTTGCCATATGAACCAAAATAATAATGGTAATGGAAAACATACAGACCTCATTACTAGAGAAACAATGAAAAGACAAACT
>NW_011420005.1:0-515 GCF_000754665.1 Bison bison bison | reverse complement strand
ACCTCAGGATGAGGCCGGTCTCACGACGACATTCCAGACGTGGCCTCGTGGGTGGTTCCACATTCAGAAGGACCCCGATTTCCGGTCCCCTCTTGATAAGAACTCGATGCCTGGACACCTCTTCGAACTCCACCCTGTGAATGAAGTCAACACGAAGGTGTAGTGACTCGCCCGTGCATCGTTGGCAAAAAAACCCCCAGGTTCCAAACACCGCTCGACAAGTGGCCTGTCTCCCCGGGAACACCTCGAGGGGCAAGCGGAGTTCCATGCCTCAACCCAAGACGAGGCCTGACTCTCCTTTCCCAAGTCTGCAGGGACCCTGGGATCGGAGTCTGAAATCCGAGGAACCCTGAGGTTCCTGCCTCAACTGGAGATGAGGCCCTCTTCCAATGCACCAAACCCAGTGGAGTGCCGAGAAGCCCCTCCCACCTCCAGTTTCCCTGACTTCTCAGAGCCACCATGAGAAGCCCCCTGAGGTCACCTGCACAAGTCGAGGGACCCCAGGGTGTCCTGCC
>NW_011420004.1:0-592 GCF_000754665.1 Bison bison bison | reverse complement strand
TCGAGACGTGTTGAAGAAGGTCTCTCGAGGTCTTTCTCGGGTTGAGGCAGGAAACCCTGGCTTCCCTCGACTTGTGCAGGTGACCTCAGGGGGCTTCTCATGGTGGCTCTGAGAAGTCAGGGAAACTGGATGTCGGGGGGAGGGCCTCTCGGGACTCCACGGGGTTTGGTGCATTGGAAGAGGGCCTCATCTCCAGTTGAGGCAGGAACCTCAGGGTTCCTCTGATTTCAGACTCCGATCGCAGGGTCCCTGCAGACTGGGGACAGGAGAGTCAGGCCTCGTCTTGGGTTGAGGCATGGAACTCCGCTTGCCTCTCGAGGTGTCCCCGGGGAGAGAGGCCACTTGTCGAGCTGTATTTGGAACCTGGGGGTCTTTTCCGGACGATGCACGTGCGAGTCACTGCCCCTTCGTGTTGACTTCATTCACAGGGTGGAGTTCGGAGAGGTGTCCGGGCATCGGGTTCTTACCAAGAGGGGACCGGGAAATCGGGGTGCTTCGCAATGTGGAAGCACCCACGAGGCCACGTCTGGAATGTCGTCGTGAGACCGGCCTCATCCTGAGGTGCGACCGGAAGGTCGGGAACCCCTTCCAG
>NW_011420003.1:0-718 GCF_000754665.1 Bison bison bison | reverse complement strand
CTTGGCTTGAGTTCCAGCTCATGGCTGGAGTCCCAGATAGAGTGGGCTGTCGTATCTCAAGGACATGATAAGAGTTAACTCAGGTTTTTCCCCAGGCATGTTTCTGTTTCTCAGGCAGGATCTAGAGACTCCCCAAAAGAGTATTTCACAAGTCAAACTTTTAGTAATTACATGTGCAAAAAGAACCAGTTTTGCAATTTCAAAAGATTCCATTTTACCTAGTTTTCTCCGGAGTCTAAAGAATACACATGGCCATTCAGGGTTCAAAATGTCATTTCTCCTTCATGTAGTCATAGCTTCATAGCTAAACTTTAAACCAGAGAGTGCTCAGATGGGCTCTGATGACAGGGGTAGACTGATCGATAAGATGTCCCAGCAGGGATTCTCTCTCTGGGCAGGTGAGGTCTTCTCTTAAAGCAAAGAAACCCCTATATATAAGGGATTTTTAGGCCTTGAGGATCAAAATTATCCCAGGTTTTCAAGATATTATTCAAGGCGGGTGGTTCTGGACTATTAGGCCCCATCTGTAAGAGAGAAAAAAGCAGTGCCCAGTGCCATGGCTTTTTTCTACCAGAGGTGTCTGCCCCTGCTCTAGACGGGGTTGGAGACTGATTTTCCACCTAAGCTTCCTTCCCTGGCCAGAGCTAACCTGTCTCTTACAGGTGAAGGTGTCCTACTCCCAACCCCCCTCGTTCTACCACCCAGGCATGGTGGAGAT
>NW_011420002.1:0-586 GCF_000754665.1 Bison bison bison | reverse complement strand
GAGGCATGGAACTCCGCTTGCCTCTCGAGATGTCCCCGGGGAGAGAGGCGCTTGTCGAGCTGATTTGGAACCTGGGGTTTTTCCGAACGGTGCACGGAAAAACTGCCCCTTCGTGTGGACTTCATTCGACAGGGTGGAGTTTGGAGAGGTGTCCGGGCATCGGGTTCTCTCAAGAGGGGACCGGGAAATCGGGGTCCTACGGAACGTGGAACCACCCACGAGGCCACGTCTGGAATGTCTTCGTGAGACCGGCCTCATCCTGAGGTGCGACCGGAAGGTCGGGAACCCCTTCCAGACAAAGCAGGGGAGTCGACCCTCCTGTCCAGATCAGGAGGGGAGAAAGGGCTCAGAGGAGGGGGTGCCGGAAAACCTCAGTGTTCCTCTCGAGGGAGACCGGGATTTCGGGGAACTTGGTGGGTCGCATCAAGGGTGCCAAGTGCCCTTTCGACTTCCAATTCCTAACGTGGGACTTCTCCTGAGACGCTGTAGCGGTAAAGGGCTTCATCTTGCCTTGACGGGGGAGCCACGTGGTATTTCTCGAGTTACGGCGGGATTCTCGAGTTACGACGGGGAATTCAGGCTGCCT
>NW_011420001.1:0-621 GCF_000754665.1 Bison bison bison | reverse complement strand
GTGATGCTCCACGCTTGTGTAATATATATTGTTGGGAAAGGCCTTCATGTAAGCTGCATGTAGCCCACAGATGGCCAGTTGATATATGATCTTTGTCATAAACGTAGAGTTTCAGGGATGAAAATAACATCAGGAAGCATTTATTAAACACTTACTGTGTGACAGCCCCTGGGCTTGGCACTTCATACAAAACCCCTTGCTTAGTCCTGACAACAACCAAATGAGACAGGGACTTCTGCTGGGTGTAGTTTACAGATGACAAGTCAGGCACAGAGAGGTGAAGCAATGTACCCAGAGTCACAGAGTTAGCAGGCAGTGGGGTGTCATTTGCCCAAGGCAGTCTGAGTCCTTAATCCTTACTATGTTCTTCTCATTGTACTGTTCTTAGAGAGGGCTAGAGCCAGATCCCTGCTTAGGCAGATGGAAACTGTCCGGAAAAGACCCGTGAGCCCCGCTGGGTCTGCACAGAGGCAGTGGCGGGGTGGACTTTCGGTCCAGGCCCGTCAGGTGTGTTTACTGCCCTGTGGACTTTACCTGTGATTGACTCTGCCCTGGGGTTGGACATTCAGGTGCCTACAGCACCCAGGCATTTAAGAGCAGGGCTGGGCAGTGACTTAACAT
>NW_011420000.1:0-534 GCF_000754665.1 Bison bison bison | reverse complement strand
ACCGGGAGTGCCGGGGAACTTTGTGGGGCGCATCAAGGGTGCCAAGTACCGTTTCGACATCCAAGTCCTAACGTGGGACTTCTCCTGAGACGCTGTAGCGGGAAAGGGCTTCATCTTGCGATGACGGGGGAACCACGTGGTTTTTCTCGAGTTGCGGCGGGATTCTCGAGTTACGACGGGGAATTCGGGATGCCTCTTGTGTTGGCCCAGGGAAGTCCAATCTTCCATTCGAGTTGCGAACGGAAAGCTGGGGACTTGCTCTCGAGTGACTGCAGGGCCAATAGACCGTCAGTCTAGGCTTGTGTCCAGAAGACCAATGTTCCTCTCCAGGGGCGACCGGGATCTCGGGGTTGCATTCCAGACGCACCCGGGGAGACAGGCATTCATCTCGAGTGGAAGCAAAGAACCCCGCTCTGCTCTCGAGTCGCGACGGGTATCTCTTGGAGCTCACTGGGTGGACTAAAGGGAGTCAAGCCTCCTGAGGCGTTTGGAGAGAGGTCGCGAGGTTGGCCTCTAGGCCATGCAGGAGACGAA
>NW_011419999.1:0-638 GCF_000754665.1 Bison bison bison | reverse complement strand
ATATGTTTATCTGAAAAACCACCCAAAGCCACAGTATCATTAGTGTATATGGGAATGGACCGACCCTCCCAACCCACCGGTTGGAGAAGGGGAGGGTCGGGAAAATAAGCCCAGTAAGCACTTGAATATTCTTCAGAATGTGCAGTATTAATCTCATTTAAGATAATTAATAAGGTTATCAGGAAGCTTAAAGGTGATATTGGATCACCCTGCATAACAACACGATTCTGTGCCTCTCGCATCAATGCCTGGAGTTGTTGCCGAGATGGTAATTCATCATGCTCTTGAATCTTCAATCTCCTCATGTGGTTTACTAGAGATCGTCTCCGCCATGCGTACCAACCTTTCCGGCAGCCAGCGTGGCGCTTCAGCATCCTGTGGGAAAACACAAACATGCCCTCGTCCCCAAATTATTAAAGGATCTGGTCCATACCATTTTCCTACAAGTGGGTCTTTCCAAAAGACTTTAGGTCTTATTGTTTGCGCATCAAAGTTCCAAAATCGCTGTGCTGCTGAACGGCCACGTATATCCAATTGTAAAAAATTTAGAACAGTAATACACCACATTAACAAATTGAAAAATAAAAACCATATGATTATCTCAAGAGATGCAGAGAAAGCCTTTGACAAAATTCAAC
>NW_011419998.1:0-520 GCF_000754665.1 Bison bison bison | reverse complement strand
TGCGAGTGGCGAGGGGGAGCGCGTCACTGCTCCCGAGCCATGGTAGGGGAAGTCTGGCCTTGAGACGTGTTGAAGAAGGTCTCTCGAGGTCTTTCTCGGGTTGAGGCAGGAAACCCTGGGTTCCCTCGACTTGTGCAGGTGACCTCAGGGGGCTTCTCATGGTGGCTCTGAGAAGCCAGGGAAACTGGAGGTGGGAGGGGCCTTTTGGGACTCCACTGGGTTTGGTGCATTGGAAGAGGGCCTCATCTCCAGTTGAGGCAGGAACCGCAGGGTACCTCTGATTTCAGACTCCGATCGCAGGGTCCCTGCAGACTGGGGACAGGAGAGTCAGGCCTCGTCTTGGGTTGAGGCATGGAACTCCGCTTGCCTCTCGAGATGTCCCCGGGGAGAGAGGCCGCTTGTCGAGCTGTATTTGGAACCTGGGGTTTTTTCCGAACGATGCACGGAAAAACTGCCCCTTCGTGTTGACTTCATTCACAGGGTGGAGTTCGGAGAGTTGTCCGGGCATCGGGTTCTTATC
>NW_011419997.1:0-570 GCF_000754665.1 Bison bison bison | reverse complement strand
GAATGGCATTGAAATATGTATAATATCATATATGAAATGAGTCGCCAGTCCAGGTTCGATGCACGATACTGGATGCTTGGGGCTGGTGCACTGGGACGACCCAGAGGGATGGTATGGGGAGGGAGGAGGGAGGAGGGTTCAGGATGGGGAACACATGTATACCTGTGGCAGATTCATTTTGATATATGGCAAAACCAATACAATATTGTAAAGTTAAATAAAATAAATTTAAAAAAAACTTAAATATCTCTAGTTTCTTAATTACTAAATTTTACCTAAGAAAATTAAATTCACATTTTTATATTATTTCAATATAAAATATAAGGTATAAAACTTTTTATACAAGCAAATGGTATATCTTGAGAATGGCAACCCACTCCAGTATTCCGGCCTGGAGAATTACATGGACAAAGAAGCCTGGAGGGCTACAGTCCATAGGGTCCCACTGAGCAATTAACATAAACACACACAAACTGAGCAATTAACATATACACACACAAACACACACATATTTTAACGCAAACCATATAAAAGCATTTTTGAATCCTAAGAATACCAAAATATCACAGA
>NW_011419996.1:0-688 GCF_000754665.1 Bison bison bison | reverse complement strand
GTCAGGAAGATCCCTTGGAGGAGGGCATGGCAACCCACTCCAGAAAAAAAATAAAGAAGTTCTCTCAGTACCAGGGTGACGGCTCAAAACCTAGAGAAAGTGGACATGTAACCTGAATAGTTTTTTACATTGTTTCTCCAGGTGAGCTGGCATTGGAAGAATTTAACTGAACTGGATCACCTCTGGATTCTAAAATGTTTATGGTTTAACTGGTATATCAATGTCTCCCCAGCTCCCTATGAGCAGGGTGTATGGAAGAAGCATTATATTCAAATGGTGAGAGAACTCCATGTTACCAAGCCCAAGGTAAATTTGGGAAAAGAAGAATTCCTAACATCAGCTACTTAGGAATTCTAGAACTAAGTTGGAGAAGGCCATTGTTTCAAAAGAAATATACCATGACCTCAAAATTCCCTTGTTCTAAGAACTTAACAGCTCTTTTCAAGATATCCATGTTAGTTGAAAGTAATCTGACACTCACAAACCACAGTTCCACCAGGTTATGACTTGGAGCTCCTCATTCTCTCCAGATTCCTGGATTTCTGTGTCTCTGATGCCTACAGTACACAATTCTGACACTGGGATTCTGTGGGTAATGTGCAGTATTTATTACCTATGGGTCATCAAATTTTACTTAACTAATTCAAATTTTCTGTGATTCTACCAGGCAAACTGAATGTTTATGTTT
>NW_011419995.1:0-801 GCF_000754665.1 Bison bison bison | reverse complement strand
AAGAGATGGCAAGAATACACAGAAGAACCTTACAAAAACGATCTTCACGACCCAGATCATCACGATGGTGTGATCCCTGACCTAGAGCCAGACATCCTGGAATGCGAAGTCAAGTGGGCCTTAGAAAGCATCACTACGGACAAAGCTAGTGGAGGTGATGGAATGCCAGTGGAGCTCTTCCAAATCCTGAAAGATGATGCGGTGAAAGTGCTGCACTCAATATGCCAGCACATTTGGAAAACTCAGCAGTGGCCACAGGACTGGAAAAGGTCCGTTTTCATTCCGATCCCAAAGAAAGGCAATGCCAAAGAATGCTCACACGACCGCACGCTTGCCCTCATCTCACACGCTAGTAGAGTCATGCTCAAAATCTCCAAGCCAGGCTTCAGCAATATGTGAACCGTGAACTTCCTGATGTTCAAGCTGGTTTTAGAAAAGGCAGAGGAACCAGAGATCAAATTGCCAACATCCGCTGGATCATGGAAAAAGCAAGAGAGTTCCCGAAAAACATCTATTTCTGCTTTCTTGACTATGCCAAAGCCTTTGACTGTGTGGATCACTATAAACTATGGAAAATTCTGAAAGAGATGGGAATACCAGACCACCTGACCTGCCTCTCGAGAAATTTGTATGCAGGTCAGGAAGCAACAGTTAGAACTGGACATGGAACAACAGACTGGTTCCAAATAGGAAAAGGAGTTCGTCAAGGCTGTATATTGTCACCCTGTTTATTTAACTTATATGCAGAGTACATCATGAGAAATGCTGGACTGGAAGAAACACAAGCTGGAATCAAGATTG
>NW_011419994.1:0-603 GCF_000754665.1 Bison bison bison | reverse complement strand
AGCAGTGGCCACAGGACTGGAAAAGGCCAGTTTTCATTCCAATCCCAAAGAAAGGCAATGTTAAAGAATGCTCAAACTACCGCACAATCACACTCATCCCACACGCTAGTAAAATAATGCTCAAAATTCTCCAAGCCAGGTTTGAGCAATACGTGAACTGCGAACTTCCAGATGTACAAGCTGGTTTTAGAAAGGCAGAGGAACCAGAGATCAAATTGCCAACATCCACTGGATCATGGAACAAGCAAGAGAGTTCCAGACAAACATCTATTTCTGCTTTATTGACTATGCCAAAGCCTTTGACTGTGTGGATCACAATAAACTGTAGAAAATTCTGAGAGAGATGGGAATACCAGACCACCGGACCTGCCTCTTGAGAAATGTGCATGCAGGTCAGGAAGCAACAGTTAGAACTGGACATGGAACAACAGACTTGTTCCAAATAGGAAAAGGAGTACATCAAGGCTGTATATTGTCATCCTGCTTATTTAACTTATATGCAGAGTACATCATGAGAAACGCTGGGCTGGAGGAAGCACAAGCTGGAATCAAGATTGCCAGGAGAAATATCAATAACCTCAGATATGCAGATGACACCACCCT
>NW_011419993.1:0-514 GCF_000754665.1 Bison bison bison | reverse complement strand
GAGGAACATTGGCTTCTGGACACAAGCCTAGACGAGGTCTATTGGCCCTGCAGTCACTCGACGAGCAATCCCAGCTTTCCTTCGCAACTCGGAATGGAAGATTGGACTTCCCTGGGCCAACACAAGAGGCATCCCGAATTCCCCGTCATAACTCGAGAATCCCGCCGCAACTCGAGAAAAACCACGTGGTTCCCCGTCGTCGCAAGATGAAGCCCTTTCCCGCTACAGCGTCTCAGGAGAAGTCCCACGTTAGGAATTGGAGGTCGAAACGGTACTTGGCACCCTTGATGCGCCCCACAAAGTTCCCCGGCATCCCGGTCTCCCTGGAGAGGAACACCGAGGTTTTCCGGCACCACTTCCTCTGAGCCCCTTCTACCCTCCTGATCTCCACAGGAGGGTCGACTCCCCTGCTTTGTCTGGAAGGGGTTCCCGACCTTCCGGTCGCACCTCAGGATGAGGCCGGTCTCACGACGACATTCCAGACGTGGCCTCGTGGGTGCTTCCACGTTGCGAA
>NW_011419992.1:0-702 GCF_000754665.1 Bison bison bison | reverse complement strand
ATGGCAGCATCTGTGGCTGTCCTGCTGAGGGGGCCTTTCATGGGGACCGTGTGCAGTACAAGTTTGGTGTTTTGGAACCGAATAATTAGAACGTGTAAAAATTGTAAATGATGTGGTGGTTTGATTCAAACAAAACAAACAAAACACCAAGGTTCCAAGTTTTTTGCAAATTTAGGTCTTAATATTGAAGGCCTGTTTTCCTTCCACTGTGGCATTCTACGTAAGAAATTATACGGGGTTTTTTTGTTTGTTTTTTTTTTAATTTGTTTTTTGTTTCTTTTTTTTAGAAAAGATTCCGAAAAATGAGGGAAACAGGAAACCCAGAGGTGCCCCTGTAGTTTGGCGAAGGCCTTAGGAGGTCACTTGGAAATGCTGCTGGCTGTGAGGGGGGGAAGGGGGCTGATGTGCACAGAGCTGTGCAGGCTTGTCCTTTGCATGGATGTTCTTTGTAGAAATCCACCTCGGAGCCATCTCCTGATGTGTAAGAATTTCCCAGACAAACCTTGAGCTAAGCAATGCGTTTTTTCCTTAGGAAATGTTGGTCTTCAGCGATGTTCAAAGCCTGTGTATTTCGGCTAGACTCTGGCTTCAGGTCGGTTCCCCCAAAAGGCTCAGAAGTGACCTGAACCAAACAGTAAGTTTTCCTCCTACCTTGTTCTCCTCATCTATGTTAAGGAAATGACATATTTGCCTGGAAATCTG
>NW_011419991.1:0-875 GCF_000754665.1 Bison bison bison | reverse complement strand
GTTCTAAATTGACGGTTCAAAGAAGATGACCACACAAAACTTGAGGAAGAAACAAAGTAATATTGAGTTTTTTAAACTAGGTGAGAAACCCCCTTATACTTCTGTCTACTCTATTTTACTTGGTTTTCCCTCAGTTATTCCTTTTGCCTCATTTACAAACAATACTTCTCACAGACTTACAAAAGTGCTTTCCTTTATGTACTTTAGCATTCAAATTTCCATATATCCAAACATTTTTGTAAAATTATTGTTAGGCTGGGATAGGATAAAACCTTAATACATTAAGACTGTAGTTTATGATTATTAAGATAAATAAGAAAAACAGTAGAATGCCATGAGACAAGAAGAAAAATAGGAACAACTAAAAATATTAAGGAATTCATATTCTTCCAAATTAGAGGTTCCCTAATTTTAATGTGCAGTAGATTCATAGAAACCCCACGGGTCTAAGAAATCCGAACCTCTGGAAAATGAATGATATACATGCATTCTAACAATTATCTCTGTACTGTTACAAGTGATCTATAAGTCATATTTTGAGAAATGCTATCCTAAAATAGAATAACTTAAAACAGTACAGGATATTTGCACATAATTATGTGCTTAGCAAAAGTAATATATACAATGAATTTTTTTAAAAAGCAGATAAAGAATACTACCTTAATAGAAAAATCGAAAAAAGGACATAAATTTACAAATGGCCAACAAACATATGAAAAGATACTCAACTTTACTAATAAAAACATACAAACATGATATTTAACATTTTTGCCAATCAGATGAGCAAAGTAAGAATAACAGAACACAGTATAGGAGAGGGTGCAGAAAAAGGAATATATTCAACATTCCAACACTTGGAAGTACTTTCTTTTGGT
>NW_011419990.1:0-851 GCF_000754665.1 Bison bison bison | reverse complement strand
CTTGAAGAAAGGCAGATTTCCAGGCAAATATGTCATTTCCTTAACATAGATGAGGAGAACAAGGTAGGAGGAAAACTTACTGTTTGGTTCAGGTCGCTTCTGAGCCTTTTGGGGGAACCGACCTGAAGCCAGGGTCTAATGGAAATACACAGGCTTTGAACATCGCTGAAGACCAACATTTCCTAAGGAAAAAACGCATTGCTTTAGCTCAAGGTTTGTCTGGGAAATTCTTACACATCAGGAGATGGCTCCGAGGTGGATTTCTACAAAGAACATCCATGCAAAGGATAAGCCTGCACAGCTCTGTGCACATCTGCCCCCTCCCCCCCTCACAGCCAGCAGCATTTCCAAGTGACCTCCTAAGGCCTTCGCCAAACTACAGGGGCACCTCTGGGTTTCCTGTTTCCCTCATTTTTCGGAATCTTTTCTAAAAAAAAGAAAAACAAAAAACATATTAAAAAAAAAACCCCCGCTTATTTCTTCGTAGAATGCCACAGTGGAAGGAAAACAGGCCTTCAATATTAAAACCTAAATTTGCAAAAAACTTGGAGCTTGGTTTTTTGTTTTGTTTTGTTTTGTTTGGATCAAAACCACCACATCATTTAAAATTTTTACAACGTTCTAATTATTCGGTTCCAAAACACCAAACTTGTACTGCACACGGTCCCCATGGAAAGGCCCCCTCAGCAGGACAGCCACAGATGCTGCCATGAAAGGGCAGCAGGGTGCCCTCCTCCCTTGTTTTCTGCCGGGGCGGCCACCGGGTTTTGAAACCCATGCACCCTACTAAGTTTCTAGGGTGCAATTCGTGGACCCTTCCCTTTCTCATTCCAGCAGGTGGTCAAGGGCCC
>NW_011419989.1:0-606 GCF_000754665.1 Bison bison bison | reverse complement strand
TTTCCCTGACTTCTCAGAGCCACCATGAGAAGCCCCCTGAGGTCACCTGCACAAGTGGAGGGAAGCCAGGTTTTCCTGCCTCAACCCGAGAAAGACCTCGAGAGACCTTCTTCAACACGTCTCGAGGCCAGGTTCCCCTACCATGACTCGAGAGCAATGACGCGCTCCCCCTCGCCACTCGCATGGAGACCCGACTTCCCTGGCGCCCCACGAGAGGCTCACTGACCTCGCCGTCGTACCTCGTGAGAAACCGCACCCTGGGGCCGCCGCTCGAGAACCACCCCGAGACTCCCCCGTCATCGCGGAGATGAGGGCGTTCTTCTCCTGCATGGCCTAGAGGCCAAAATGGCGACCTCTCTCCAAACGCCTCAGGAGGCTTGACTCCCTTTAGTCCACCCAGGGAGCTCCAAGAGATAGCCGTCGCGACTCGAGAGCAGAGCGGGGTTCTTTGCTTCCACTCGAGATGAATGCCTGTCTCCCCGGGTGCGTCTGGAATGCAACCCCGAGATCCCGGTCGCCCCTGGAGAGGAACATTGGCTTCTGGACACAAGCCCAGATGAGGTCTATTGGCCCTGCAGTCACTCGAGAGCAATCCCCAGCTTTCCT
>NW_011419988.1:0-752 GCF_000754665.1 Bison bison bison | reverse complement strand
GCAGCACTTTCCACAGCATCATCTTTCAGGATCTGGAATAGCTCAACTGGAATTCTATCACTGCTGGGAGCCAATGAGAAACTCCGCCCATGACAAAGGTCATGAGGAAGGAGGCTCGGCATACGCAAAGGCGGGATCGAGCTTCAGGAGTCCCCCTGGAAATTCTTGAGCATATACCCCCAAAACCAGAGTCTGCCTACTTTCTGCTTGTGCTTTCACCTAAACCTCTGACTTTACGGGGGGCTCTCCCCCACTACCTCTCTCTGAAAAAAGAGTTAGCTTACAGTTCCAGTTAATAATTTCTGGGTGTGACAGTGTTTAACCTACAAACTCCTTTGGAAATCCTCTAGCCTGCCTCAATAGGTTTTTCCGGCCACATGTCATTGTTCAGAGCCTCTCAACTGTGAGAGGCAGGAGATGTTCTAAACTGTCTAAACACAGATTCTTTTGAGTAGTTAAAAAGTTTGATTAGAAATTGTATTGGTGAATGGTTTTTCACTTGTTGGGCCATTGTTTGCTGCTCAGTTTCCATATCCCTTACCTGCTGTGTCCCTGGCAGTGTATTGATTAATATAATTGGTGTAAGTAGTAGCTTTAATGTTTGTAACCTGGGACCCTTGTGTTAATTCTTTTTCTTGCTATAGCCCACCACACCTTTGCTCTGTAGGAATGCAACTTTATCTAATGCTTTTTTGGAGGGTGGCTCCTGACCAACCACCTTTAGAGAAAAATAAGTTTTCTGAAGAAAAGGT
>NW_011419987.1:0-586 GCF_000754665.1 Bison bison bison | reverse complement strand
TCGAGTGGAAGCCAAAGAACCCCGCTCTGCTCTCGAATCGCGACGGGTATCTCTTGGAGCTCGACTGGGTGGACTCAAGGGAGTCAAGCCTCCTGAGGCGTTTGGAGAGAGGTCGCGAGATTGGTCTCTAGGCCATGCAGGAGACGAAGGCCCTCATCTCTCGATGACGGGGGAATCTCGGGGTGGTTCTCGAGCGGCGGCCCCAGTGTGCGGTTTTTCACGAGGTACGACGGCGAGGTCAGTGAGCCTCTCGTGGGGCGCCAGGGAAGTCGGGTCCCATGCGAGTGGCAAGGGGGAGCGCGTCATTGCTCCCGAGCCATGGTAGGGCAATCTGGCCTCGAGACGTGTTGAAGAAGGTCTCTCGACGTCTTTCCCGGGTTGAGGCAGGAAACCCTGGGTTCCCTCGACTTGTGCAGGTGACCTCAGGGGGCTTCTCATGGTGGCTTTGTGAAGTCAGGGAAACTGGAGGTGGGAGGGGCCTCTCGGGACTCCACGGGGCTTGGTGCATTGGAAGAGGGCCTCATCTCCAGTTGAGGCAGGAACCGCAGGGTACCTCTGATTTCAGACTCCGATCGCAGGGTCCCTG
>NW_011419986.1:0-508 GCF_000754665.1 Bison bison bison | reverse complement strand
TGGATTGATGTCTGTGTCAGTGTGAGCCTTGTGATTTTTGATAATAGTGCTCAAGTTCTGAGTTCTTATTTCAATGGTCTCAAGACAAGGCAGCCCTTGCAAACCCAACTGCTTCCAATACAAGAAAACTTTGACCTCAGGGAATGTCAGAGTCCCGTGAACTGGGAACTAGTCAATATTAAATATCTAGTAGTTTTGTTTTTGCTCCTCTACTGTAGACATGTCTAAGAGTCATCAACATGAAGCACAAAATGTTCATAGTGCCTCGGTTTGTTCTAGGTAAAAATGGCTATATCGTTATATCTGTCACAAGCTTGTCAACAAGAAAGTACCTCGAAAGAACAGGAACAAAACGAACAATTAAATGTGATATGAGCTTTTAGATAAACTATGAACACTAATTACACTCTGAAATATCTGCCTATGAGAGTCTTGATTGAAGGCAGAGGAGAAGGGGACGACAGAGGCTAAGATGGTTGGATGGCATCACTGATTCGATGGACATGAG
>NW_011419985.1:0-542 GCF_000754665.1 Bison bison bison | reverse complement strand
CGAGTGGGTGATGTGAACCAATGATCTCATCCTCTGTTGTGTGCTTCTCCTCCTGCTTTCAATCTTTCTCAGCATCAGGGGCCTTTCCAATGAGTCAGTTCTTCATATAAGGTAACCAAAGAATTGACGTTTCAGCATCAGTCCTTCCAGTGAATATCCAAGAGTAATACCCTTAAGGATTGACTGGATTGATTTCCTTGCAATCCAAGAGACTCTCCAGAGTATATGTGGGTATGAAAAAATATTCATTGTGCTTATGTTTCGTCTTTTGGAGACATAGAATAATACTTATGAATGTAATTCATAAAAATGTTGATGTATTCTCTCATATGTATATGTGCGTATGAATAAATGTTTACTATGCTCTTGATGAAGGTGACAGAGGAGAGGGAAAAAGTTGGCTAAAAACTCAACATTCAGAAAATGAAGATCATGTCATTCGGTCCCATCACTTCATGGGAAATAGAGGGGAAACAGTGGAAACAATGTCAGACTTTATTTTGGGGGGCTCCAAAATCACTGCAAATGATGACTGCAGCCAA
>NW_011419984.1:0-508 GCF_000754665.1 Bison bison bison | reverse complement strand
AAGGAGCAGGCTGCGGGAGTGTGGGAGACGTGACTGGTGCCTGACTGGTGCCTCAGCTCAGCTCTCGCCTTCCCTTCGGACCTAGGAGCCAGGCGCCTTGCAGAGGGCTTAGGGGCTGGGGGTGTGCACACTGCCAAAGCCTCCCGCAGGGAGAGCTCTTTCCCAGGGAAAGGAAGCGCCCCAGGCTGCATTCCCAAGCTGGTGCTTCCCCGCCCAGACTGAGCGCCGCACGGAGGGAATCAGGGTCCCGGTGCCCCTGGCTTGGGGAGGCGGCTCCACAGCCAGAGTGTTGCTCCGTTTGTGCCCAGAAAGCGCCTGCCAGACCGGGCCTTCCCTGGAGCTGTCCTCCCGCCTAGAGGCAGGTGGATGTGCTGTCGCGGCCCTTCCCTGTGCGTTTGGGCTCCCTAGCACAGCCGCAGCGCAGGGGAACCAGCCCATGATCAGTGAGCTCCGGGCAGTACTTTGGTCCCAGGTTTGGAGCCCAATGCCCGGAACGCGGGAGAGAAGA
>NW_011419983.1:0-523 GCF_000754665.1 Bison bison bison | reverse complement strand
TTTATTACCATCCTGACATGATATAGTCACAGCTTCACTTATACACAATGTTAATTTCACTCATACTCTACTTAATCTTCAAAACACTGCAGAATAACATTTTCTTTAGTAATTTATCATTTGCTATGATAAGGCAATGTGTTTAGAGGATGTTAGAGTTTTTTTTTTCAAGTTTGCATTTATCTTGATGCTGAAATGTGCTCTGAATGCTATTAAAATATATCATTCATACACTTTCACATTTAACTATATTAACTCTACCTTAACTAGACATTTATTAAGAGCAGCATATTTATTTCCCATTCAGGACTTTTTAAATCTGCGAAGTCAGCTGTATGGAAACGAGCAATTTTTGCCAGCATTACACTGTGTAATAGGTTAAACTGAGCAGAAACCCTGGGGCTCCATTGTGGTGGGGTACACAAATTCATATCTTTTCTGGGCTTCCTTAAATCATCTTCTATGCAAGGTCTCTCATCATTTCACTGGCTTCCAGTGATATACTCTCAACTTTTAAATAAAC
>NW_011419982.1:0-624 GCF_000754665.1 Bison bison bison | reverse complement strand
CTCGATGCGAGTGGCGAGAGGGAGCGCGACACTGTCCCGAGCCATGGTAGGGGAATCTGGCCTCGAGACGTGTTGAAGAAGGTCTCTCGAGGTCTTTCTCGGGTTGAGGCAGGAAACCCTGGGTTCCCTCGACTTGTGCAGGTGACCTCAGGGGGCTTCTCATGGTGGCTCTGAGAAGCCAGCGAAACTGGAGGTGGGAGGGGCCTCTCGGGACTCCACTGGGCTTGGTGCATTGGAAGAGGGCCTCATCTCCAGTTGAGGCAGGAACCGCAGGGTACCTCTGATTTCAGACTCCGATCGCAGGGTCCCTGCAGACTGGGGACAGGAGAGTCAGGCCTCGTCTTGGGTTGAGGCATGGAACTCCGCTTGACTCTCGAGATGTCCCCAAGGAGAGAGGCCGCTTGTCGAGCTGTATTTGGAACCTGGGGTTTTTTCCCGAACGATGCACGGAAAACCTGCCCCTTCGTGTGGACTTCATTCACAGGGTGATGTTCGGAGAGGTGTCTGGGCATCGGGTTCTTCTCAAGAGGGGACCGGCAAATCGGGTTCCTCCGGAATGTGGAATCACCCACGAGGCCACGTCTGGAATGTCTTCGTGAGACCGGCCTCAACCTGAGGTGCGAC
>NW_011419981.1:0-518 GCF_000754665.1 Bison bison bison | reverse complement strand
GAGAGTCATCAACATATAGATAGCAATTTAAATCTATGTGATTGGATACATTCACCAAAGGAAATGAGGATAGAAAAGAAGGCCAGAGATGGAATCTTAGGCCACTTTAACTAAGATCGGAGATCAGTAAGAATTACCAGAAGGAGCTGCTGGTGAGGGAAGTATGAAAATACAGAAGAGTGGGGTGTCCTGTTATCCAAGTGAAAAAGTAATTTTAACGAAGAGGAAATTATCAACTCTGAAATGCTGGGAGAAATATCAGGAGGACCAAACATTAACATTCAATTAGCAATGGGGGGCCGTTAGTGACCTTCATAAAAGCATATTTAGTAGAATGGTGGGCATGAATGCCAGTTAGGAAAGCCATGAGAAAATAGAGAGGAATTTATGAGAATGGAGAACTTGGTTAAAAATGTTGCTATAGAGCAATGGCACAGGAGGCTGTGATCAAGACCATCCCAAGAAAAGAAATGCTAAAAGGCAAAACGGTTGTCTGAGGAGGCCTTGAAAATAGCCGT
>NW_011419980.1:0-540 GCF_000754665.1 Bison bison bison | reverse complement strand
GTATGTCTGCTGGGCTGCAAGATTCGTGTCTGCTCAGTCACGGGTGTCAAGCCTGCTGAGTCACGTGTTTGAGTCTGCTTGCCACTTAATGGCAGTCTGCTCAGCTCCTTGATTTTTGCCAGCTGAACTGCGAGATTCGTGCCTGCTCAGCTCCTTGATCTTTGCCTGCTGAGCTGTGTGATTCCTGCCTGCTCAGCTCCATGAGTATTGCCTGCTGAGCTGCATCGATTCGGTGTCTGCTGAGCCTGCACCATTTCGTGTCTGCTGAGCTGCACCATTGGTGTCTGCGTGAGCTGCCCAAATTGTGTCTGCTCAGTCCCGGGTGTAGAGCCTGCTGCGTCACGTGTTTAGAGTCTGCTTAACCACTTCATTACAGTTTGCTCAGCTCCTTGACGATTTCCTGCTCCTCTCCGTGAATAGTGCCCTCTTAGCCAAGTGATTAGTGCCTGCTCAGCTCTTTGATTATTGCCTCCTGAAGCACGTGATCAGTGCATGATAGCCACGTGATCAGCGCCTCTCAGTCACGTGATCAGCGCCCCT
>NW_011419979.1:0-742 GCF_000754665.1 Bison bison bison | reverse complement strand
GTTAAAACTCACCTCCAGGACCTCCCCACCATTCTATGCAAAACAAGCACTCTGTCACCCGAAGGAAAAAATGGACATTGGGTTGATTGTGCCCAGCTCCCAGCCTGTCCCAGCCTCTGGCTGATCTCCACAATTCCTTGCCGCAGCTGTTTAAGAGATAACTACTCTGAACAACCTTGCAGAAGAACAGGCCCCCTTAAGACTGGAGCTTTCCACATACGTGCCTCTATATACTTCCTCTTTTCTTGGGTAAGGGCAGTAGCTCACTAATCTGACTGCTGCCCCTTCTCACCTCATAAAGGTGATCTGTAAAGGACTGCTCTCATTCTTTTCCTCAACCTCGCCTTCTGTAACTGCCTTAACTTACAGAGTCCATGTTAACTGGTCTGAGCTGGTATAGATGGGTCTTTGTTGAAATCAGCGGAATGGATGAGAGTATCTTTTCATCTTGTACTTGCCTTCTGACTCTGCAGTACCTAAATCAGATCTTATTCTTTGAAGTAATGTTATGAATCTTATCGGACAAAGCCAGACTTCTTCATTTGGAGTAGATTTGGAAGAGAACACTTGATGTCTCAGCACTCCCCTTTTAAGGAAGGTTACAGAAACCAAAATAAGACCTACCAGAATTGGGGTGGGCAGTGTGTCATTATCACATACATCCTCAAGAGGAGCTCCAAAGAGCTGTTTTGGCTTTGTGGGTGGTAGAGACGTGTGTTGGTTCTCCTTGCGGGTCCTGGAG
>NW_011419978.1:0-517 GCF_000754665.1 Bison bison bison | reverse complement strand
TATAGGTCTTTAGTTTCTCTAGGTAGATATATTCCTAAGTATTTTATTCTTTCCCGTTGTCAATGGTGAAATGGGAAATTGTTTCCTTAATTTCTCTTTCTGTTTTCTCATTATTAGTGTATAGGAATGCAAGGGATTTCTGTGTGTTGATTTTATGTCCTTGCAACTTTACTATAATCATTGATTAGTTCTAGTAATTTTCTGGTGGAGTCTTTAGGGTTTTCTATGTAGAGGATCATGTCATCTGCAAATAGTGAGAGTTTTACTTCTTCTTTTCCAATTTGGATTCCTTTTATTCTTTTCTGCTCTGATTGCTGTGGCCAAAACTTCCAAAACTATGTTGAATAGTAATGGTGAAAGTGGGCACCCTTGTCTTGTTCCTGACTTTAGAGGAAATGCTTTCAATTTTTCACCATTGAGGATAATGTTTGCTGTGGGTTTGTCATATATAGCTTTTATTATGTTGAGGTATGTTCCTTCTATTCCTGCTTTCTGGAGAGTTTTTATCATAAATGGG
>NW_011419977.1:0-560 GCF_000754665.1 Bison bison bison | reverse complement strand
AATTCAGGATGCCTCTTGTGTTGGCCCAGGGAAGTCCAATCTTCCATTCGACTTGCGAAGGAAAGCTGGGGATAGCCCTCGAATGACTGCAGGGCCAATAGACTCATCTAGGCTTGTGTCCAGAAGCCAATGTTCCTCTCCAGGGGCGACCGGGATCTCGGGGTTGCATTCCAGACGCACCCGGGGAGACAGGCATTCATCTCGAGTGGAAGCAAAGAACCCCGCTCTGCTCTCGAATCGCGACGGCTATCTCTTGGAGCTCACTGGGTGGACTAAAGGGAGTCAAGCCTCCTGAGGCGTTTGGAGAGAGGGCGCGAGGTTGACCTCTAGGCCATGCAGGAGACGAAGGCCCTCATCTCCGCGATGACGTGGGAGGCTCGGGGTGGTTCTGGAGCGGCGGTCCCAGGGTGCGGTTTCTCACGAGGTACGACGGCGAGGTCAGTGAGCCTCTCGTGGGGCGCCAGGGAAGTCGGGTCTCCATGCGAGTGGTGAGGCGGAGCGCGTCATTGCTCTCGAGTCATGGTAGGCGAATCTGGCCTCGAGACGTGTTGAAGAAGGTC
>NW_011419976.1:0-623 GCF_000754665.1 Bison bison bison | reverse complement strand
TATCTCTCCATTTCATTTATGAAAGTCTGGGTGGATATTTCACTTCTTAATCTATGAGAGGTTCAATTATTCAGGAAGCAAATTTTAATACAACGATGTTTACATGTAATACAGAGTATTGTACATTTCAAATGTGAAAATGAGGGTATACATGTCCTTATGGGACATGCCATTAGAAAATCTGGGTGTCCATTTTCCTATATTAAAGATGAAATTCTCCGTATTTCCAGGACCAAAAACTGAGCACAGTTTTTGTTACATGAAATATGCAATTGTTTCTATTTCCCTTTTGAAAATATAGCTTTGAACTTTGCAGTATGATAGATGAAATCTGTGGAATTCATGCACTAAAAGGTGGGTCCTTGATAATTTAACATGAATTATGGAATGCACGTTATTTCATGTATAAAAATCATACTTTCTTGCATGAAATATGGTATTCTCAACTGAATGTTAAAGTTTAATACCAAACAAAATTCTGTAAAATAATTGTCCATCAGTTAAAAATATATACTAACAAAGTTGCTTAAAACATAGTATTCCTTATATTTTTTATTTCACCATCTAGATGTAGATGTTTCTAACTGAAATAGGAAATTCTCTATATCTCATGTATGTAAATC
>NW_011419975.1:0-585 GCF_000754665.1 Bison bison bison | reverse complement strand
GTCAAAGTAATACCAGTTACGTGTGTATGTAAGCAACGTCCCATCAAACAGAGTAATTCATGTCCACTAATGTTTCATGTTTTGCTGTTCAAGGAAAAAGAATAATAGAGCTTTCCAGGAAACACTGAGAAGTTCAAAGAAGGCAGAAATGTAGAAGGATATGAAATGCCCCTCTCTCAATGTATAGATCAGAAGTAACACTTCTACATGGTCAATAGTTTTCCCAGAGCATCAGATAAATACTAGCAGAAGACCCTAGTTCCCAGAGTGTTCCATGTGGGTTTCAGACATACCTGGGTGGGAAGGAATTAAGATGGGAAAAGAAGTACAAGAGGAAGCAAAACAAAACCTGAGCCTTGTGGTGGGAGATGGAGAAGCAGGGAAGAGATTTCCAGAATGAGGCAAGCCCCTTCAGTAAAGGGTAAATTGCTTTGGACTGAAAGGAAGCAAGGTAAGACAGCTGATGAAATATTATTTATATAGAGCAAAAGTTACACAGATAATGTGTGTCGTGGCTCTATATGGCCCAAACTGCAATGCAGCTCAACCAGTGTGCATGGGGTCTGGAAGCTGGACACAGGATTT
>NW_011419974.1:0-601 GCF_000754665.1 Bison bison bison | reverse complement strand
GCCCCTGGAGAGGAACCTTGGCTTCTGGACACAAGCCTAGATGAGGTCTATTGGCCCTGCAGTCAGTCGAGAGCAATCCCCAGCTTGCCTTCTCAACTCGAATGGAAGATTGGACTTCCCTGGGCCAACACAAGAGGCATCCCGAATTCCCCGTCGTAACTCGAGAATCCCGCCGCAACTCGAGAAAAACCACGTGGTTCCCCCGTCATCGCAAGATGAAGCCCTGTCCCGCTACAGCGTCTCAGGAGAAGTCCCACGTTAGGAATTGGAGGTCGAAACGGTACTTGGCCACCCTTGATCGCGCCCCCACCAAAGTTCCCCACGCATCCCGGTCTCCCTGGAGAGGAACACCGAGGTTTTCCGGCACCACTTCCTCTGAGACCCTTCTACCCTCCTGATCTCGACAGGAGGGTCGACTCCCCTGCTTTGTCTGGAAGGGGTTCCCGACCTTCCGGTCGCACCTCAGGATGAGGCCGGTCTCACGACGACATTCCAGACGTGGCCTCGCGGGTGCTTCCACATTGCGAAGCACCCCGATTTCCCGGTCCCCTCTAGATAAGAACCCGATGCCCGGACACCTCTCCGAACTCCACCCTGTGAA
>NW_011419973.1:0-582 GCF_000754665.1 Bison bison bison | reverse complement strand
ACAAGTGGCAAGACACATGCTTCAGAGTGCAAAATTAGTATTGGCCACACACATGCTCTAGGCCACATGCTCACTAGCTGTGCCATGCCTGCTTAGTGTAAGGACTCAGAAGTGACAGGTGTGCTATAGTACTAGGATTGATACTGCCGGGATGCATGATTCAGTGTGCAGGTGTGTAACTCAGGCATTCTTACTCTACAGCATAGTCTCTGTAGTGTCAGAACATTGGCTCTTGAAGGCACACACAGTCATGATGGGAGATATGTTCCTGAGTAAACCGCAGTAGTGCAAAACCCATGTAAAATGTGTGCACTCTGTAGTCATGAGAGCTGTACTCCCAATTGCAAGTTCAGTTACTGTGGAATGTGTGAAACTAGAGCATGTTCTCTGCAGAGCCCGGATGCCTGCCCTTGAACTCATGCTCAGTAGAGGTATACCATGTCCTCCAGTGTTCAAACTCACTATGTCTATAGGAGTGCTGGCTCAGGTGTGTCCAGAAGTAAACAAACATCAGAGTGCAAGTTCAATAATTGTTTAGGCACACCTGAGCTACAGTGCAGGTTGAGTAGTGGCCTGACTTAC
>NW_011419972.1:0-730 GCF_000754665.1 Bison bison bison | reverse complement strand
GCCCCCTGAGGTCACCTGCACAAGTCGAGGGACGCCGAGGGTGTCCTGCCTCAACCCGAGAAAGACCTCGAGAGACCTTCTTCAACACGTCTCGAGGCCAGATTCCCCTACTATGACTTGAGAGCAAAGACGCGCTCCCCCTCGCCATTCGCATGGAGACCCGACTTCCTTGGCGCCCCACGAGAGGCTCACTGACCTCGCCGTCGTACCTCGTGAGAAACCGCACCCTGGGGCCGCCGCTCGAGAACAACCCCGAGCCTCCCCCGTCATCGCGATTTGAGGGCCTTCGTCTCCTGTATGGCCTAGAGACCAATCTCTCGACCTCTCTCCAAACGCCTCAGGAGGCTTGAATCCCTTTAGTCCACCCAGTGAGCTCCAAGAGATACCCGTCGCGACTCGAGAGCAGAGCGGGGTTCTTTGCTTCCACTCGAGATGGATGCCTGTCTCGCCCGGTGCGTTTGGAATGCAACCCCGAGATCCCTGTCGTCCCTGGAGAGGAACATTGGCTTCTGGACAGAAGCCTATATGAGGTCTATTGGCCCTGCAGTCACTCGAGAGCAATCCCCAGCTTTCCTTCGCAACTCGAATGGAAGATTGGACTTCCCAGGGCCAACACAAGAGGCATCCTGAATTCCCCGTCGTAATTCGAGAATCCTGCTACACCTCGAGAAAATCCACGTGGTTCCCCCGTCATCGCAAGATGAAGCCCTTTCCCGCTACAGTGTCTCAG
>NW_011419971.1:0-549 GCF_000754665.1 Bison bison bison | reverse complement strand
TTCCATAGAGTAGTGATGCTGCTATTATCTTTAGATTATGATTTGAGTAGCAAGGGTTTGTAATTACCCACAAGAGATTAAATATCAGAAGAGCTATTTGTGGCTTAAGGGATTAATATAATTGTGGTTACACTGCCCATCAAACAGAGAATTTAACTGGGAATTAATTATTATTTGATCCATTTACAGGTTTCTATGTAGTTAATCTAAAATAAATGGACATGAAAATGATACAGTTTTATGGACAGATTCTATGTTTTAGTCATCAAATCAAAAATGGAAAGGTTATCAATGGATGTTCCAGATAACAAAACATATAAATGCTAAAAAAAAAAAAAATAGAGTAAAACATCAGGATATAAAATGGATATCCTTAAATCTGTTGTAATATTAATGCATCCATATTACCCAAAGTAATGTACATATTCCATGTAATTCCTATAACAATTCAAGTAGCATTATTTTTCCCCAGACAAAGTTATATGGAACCTCAAACAATCCAAACCGCCAAAGCAATCTTGAGAGTTAACAAACATATGAAAAGATACT
>NW_011419970.1:0-775 GCF_000754665.1 Bison bison bison | reverse complement strand
AGAGGGCAGAGTGGCCGTGAGGGAGGTGGCCGGGGCTGCGGTGTCCCTGGGAGTGGCGAGCTGCGTGGTGGAGCCGGTGGGCGTGCTGGCGGGAGGCGAGGGGCCGGCCGTGGTGTGGGTGGTGGGGAGTGTGGTCATGTCGGTGGGCAGAGGGCTGGTGTGCGGGGTGGAGGCGGAGGCGGGCTCTGTGCTGGGGGGCAGGTGGAGGGGAGCGAGGCACCCCCGTGGACGCGGTGGGGCTACTGGGTGGCCACGGGGAGTGGAGGTGGTGGGACGCGGGAGCATAGAGTGTGCTGCTGGGCGTGGCGGAGGATGTGACTGACGGCGGAGAGGGCACCCCCGTGGCGACAGGCTGGCTAGCGGTGTCACTGGGAGGAGGCCCCGTGGTGGTGGGGTGCGGGGGCGGCACACTGGCGCTGGGGGCAGGTGGGCTGGCACCCTCGGCCGGAGTGGTACTGGCCCTGGTGCTGCCGGGGGCCGGGGAGGAGGCGCCTAGCGATGTGGCGGGAATGGCGCTGGAGCGGAAGGGAGTCGCCGTGCTGCGGGCAGTGGTGAAGATGGAGGTGGCGGCCGGCGTGCTGGCCGAGGTTGCCTGGACAGGGAAGGTGCTGTGTGTGCGGGGGGTGGTGGGGCCGGAGGAGATGATCCCGGGGGTGGGGGTGGCCGCGGCCGTGGGCGTGGCCGAGGCCGCGGCCGCGGGGCTGGGGGTGGGTGTGGCTGAGGGGCTGGCCAGAGCGGGTGTGGAGCCGAGGGCCACGGCGGAGGTGGCGGTGGT
>NW_011419969.1:0-723 GCF_000754665.1 Bison bison bison | reverse complement strand
GGATGCCTCTTGTGTTGGCCCAGGGAAGTCCAATCTTCCATTCGAGTTGCGAAGGAAAGCTGGGGATTGCTCTCGAGTGACTGCAGGGCCAATAGACCTCATCTAGGCTTGTGTCCAGAAGCCAATGTTCCTCTCCAGGGGCGACCGGGATCTCGGGGTTGCATTCCAGACGCACCCGGGGAGACAGGCATTCATCTCGAGTGGGAACAAAGAACCCCGCTCTGCTCTCGAGTCGCGACGGGTATCTCTTGGAGCTCACTGGGTGGACTAAAGGGAGTCAAGCCTCCTGAGGCGTTTGGAGAGAGGTCGCGAGGTTGGGCCTCTAGGCCATGCAGGAGACGAAGGCCCTCATCTCCGCGATGACGGGGGAGTCTCGGGGTGGTTCTCGAGCGGCGGCCCCAGGGTGCGGTTTCTCACGAGGTACGACGGCGAGGTCAGTGAGCCTCTGGTGGGGGCGCCAGGGAAGTCGGGTCTCCATGCGAGTGGCGAGGGGGAGCGCGTCATTGCTCTCGAGTCATGGTAGGGGAACCTGGCCTCGAGACGTGTTGAAGAAGGTCTCTCGAGGTCTTTCTCGGGTTGAGGCAGGAAACCCTGGCTTCCCTCGACTTGTGCAGGTGACCTCAGGGGGCTTCTCATGGTGGCTCTGAGAAGTCAGGGACACTGGAGGTGGGGGGGGGCCTCTCGGGACTCCACGGGGTTTGGTGCATTGGAAGAGGGCCTCAT
>NW_011419968.1:0-536 GCF_000754665.1 Bison bison bison | reverse complement strand
AAAGTGTAGTTACGGTTTCAGCCTAAGAATCATCCCTGCCTCTGGCACCCACAGTTACAGCCCTGGTCCTACAGACCACTGCATCACATAGAAAAGAATAGTGTTCAGGTGATGTGGGAAAAAAAGAAAAAGGACAATTGTAAAGAGAAAAAGTGTAGTTGTACAAACATCCTTTTTCATCCCCTCTTAGTAGAAAAGCAGACGAATCTAGTCTGGAGAGAACACTCACTTAACCTCCCTAACGTTGAGTATGATCATACACTAATAAAAGCTCATGCATTTATCTCCTCCCATTTTAGACAACAAGTGTTTAAGTTTCAGTTTTCTATCATATTATTGCTCTGAAGAGGAAAGTGTGTTCCTTGGTCTAAAGATGTGTGCCTCCATGGTCACTGACACAATATCTTCTGTTCTGGTCCTTTTATAGTCCGTTGAGCATGTGTATCTACTCTGGAATAAACAAGGCTCATCCAGAGTAAGTGTCTATACCTAGTAGACCTCATTTGTAGCCTTGTACCCATTTGTAGTTAGTTGGA
>NW_011419967.1:0-747 GCF_000754665.1 Bison bison bison | reverse complement strand
AAATACTTATTGAATGCTTACCATGTAGCTGGAACTCTTCTGAAGACTGGAGATGCTCTGATGAACAAATAAATTCCTCCCTACTTTAAATGTAGGAAGTGGACAATCAATCTGTGAAAAAGTAATTACCTGATTGTGTTCTTAATAAGCATTCTCAAATTTAACCATTTAACCTTCAAACTCAGCAATTACTGATCTGAGATCAGAGATAATATATCAGTGTATCAGTGCAAACTAATTGTTGACTTGTGCCTGAATTGTGTCTTCCAAGTGACAGACCTATAGCCTGTGGGCTAAACCAAAGAGGCACTGCTATGCATGAAGATATATAAAGAGAGGAGAATGAATAACCGAAACTCTTTAAAGATTGCCCCATTTACTACTCTACCGTCTAAAAAGGGGAAATGCTTGTAAGGGCTATTTAAAGGCTGACCTTCATGGTGGATTTTCCTTCTTGCTGCTAAAATGGCTTTTGTTTCACACAGCTATTTTCAGAATACTCTTTGTAAGTATTCCACCTGGCTTTTTTCTCTTAATATATAAAGTATGTGCTGTAGCTGCGAGCCTATTAATAAAGCACAATAGGGTTGTTGTGACCTTGATTCCTTGTAGAAGAACCCCAATGGGGCTGTCAATGCAGCTTCCACAGCTAGCTTGAAATATTAGCTGTCTTTACAAGGCAAGAAGGTCTTAGTACCACACATTTTTGCTAAATTTGGTTTGGACAAAACGCATTTCGTTCAGTTC
>NW_011419966.1:0-798 GCF_000754665.1 Bison bison bison | reverse complement strand
ATTGGCTGGGGAAGTGAGTTGCTGATCTCTTAAAGCGTAATGCTGTGGACCCTAGGGAGGGGTATATAGAGGTGTGCTCAGGGGCTCTGGAGCAGACCACTGGGTGTCTTCAAAATGACTAAAGTGACTCAGAAGCCACAAGGCTCTAGAGCACTTATGGATCAGCCGACTTCAGGTAACCAGGAGGAAAAGATGAAGACTTCCTGTCAACTGAGGTCCACAAAAGTGTCAAGGTGAGTTGAACCCATCCAAGCTCCTCTTGCCCATTGACACCGCCCCATGAGACCCCCCTGCCCTCTACTGGCCTGGCACATAGCCCTTCTCTGGTCACACTTTCCTGAAACTATCGTTCCTATCCATCTTCACGCTCTCCCAAACAGTGGCTTTCTGTGCTCCCTCTCTTGTTCTCTCCAAGTGTCCAGGGTAACCATGAGGGTGAATAAGTCATCTGGTCCTGAGCTTCGTTTTTGTTCGATGGAAGATTTTTGATTACAGTTTTGCTTTCCATGCTTGTGATGGGTATGTTGGGATTATCTATTTCTTCCTGGTTCAGTTTTGGATTGTTATACTTTTCTAGGAATTTGTTCATTTCTTCCAAGTTGTCCATTTTATTGTCCTATAGCTGCTGATAGTAGTCTTTTATGATCCTTTGTACTTCTGTGTTGTCTGCTGTGATTTATCCATTTTCCTTTCTAATTTTGTTGATTTGATTATCCCCCCTTTCTTTCTTGATGAGTTTTGCTAATGGATTTTCTATTTTATTTATCTTCTTAAAGAACCAGCGTTTATTTTGCTGAG
>NW_011419965.1:0-595 GCF_000754665.1 Bison bison bison | reverse complement strand
GAACTGCCTGGTCTCCCCCGGGTGTGTCTGGAATGCAACCCTGAGATCCCTGTCGCCCCTGGAGAGGAACCTTGGCTTCTGGACAGAAGCCTAGATGAGGTCTATTGGCCCTGCAGTCACTCGAGAGCAATCCCCAGTTTTTCTTCGCAACTCGAATGGAAGATTGGACTTCCCTGGGCCAACACAAGAGGCATCCTGAATTCCCCGTCGTAATTCGAGAATCCTGCTACACCTCGAGAAAAACCACGTGGTTCCCCCGTCATCGCAAGATGTAGCCCTGTGCCGCTACAGCGTCGCAGGAGAAGTCCCACCTTAGGAATTGGAGTTCGAAATTGTACTTGTCACCCTTGATGCGACCCAGAAAGTGCCCCGACATCCCGGTCTCCCTCGAGAGGAACACCGAAGTTTTCCGGCACAACTTCCTCTGAGCCTCTTCTACCCTCCTGATCTGGACAGGAGGGTCGACTCCTCTGCTTTGTCTGGAAGGGGTTCCCGACCTTCCGGTCGCACCTCAGGATGAGGCCGGTCTCACGACGACATTCCAGACGTGGCCTCGTGGGTGGTTCCACATTCCGAAGGACCCCGATTTCCCGGT
>NW_011419964.1:0-657 GCF_000754665.1 Bison bison bison | reverse complement strand
AACTGGTCATAGCAAACACCCTCCTCCAACAACACAAGAGAAGACTCTATACATGGACATCACCAGATGGTCAACACCGAAATTAGATTGATTATATTCTTTGCAGCCAAAGATGGAGAAGTTCTACACAGTCAGCAAAAACAAGACCTGGAGCTGACTGTGGCTCAGATCATTGAACTCCTTATTGCCAAATTCAGTCTTAAATTGAAGAAAGTAGGGAAAACCACTAGACCTATTCAGGTATGACCTAAATCAAATCCCTTATGATTATACAGTAGAAGTGAGAAATAGGATTTAAGGGCCTAGATCTGATAGACAGAGTGCCTGATGAACTATGGACTGAGGTTCGTGACATTGTACAGGAGACAGGGATCTAGACCATCCCCATGGAAAAGAAATGCAAAAAAGCAAAATGGCTGTCTGGGGAGGCCTTACAAAGAGCTGTGAAAAGAAGAGAAGTGAAAAGCAAAGGAGAAAAGGAGAGATATAAGCATCTGAATGCAGAGTTCCAAAGAATAGCAAGAAGAGATAAGAAAGCCTTCCTCAGCGATAAATACAAAGAAATAGAGGAAAACAACAGAATGGGAAAGACTAGAGATCTCTTCAAGAAAATTAGAAATACCAAGGGGACATTTCATGCAAAGATGGGCTCAATAA
>NW_011419963.1:0-516 GCF_000754665.1 Bison bison bison | reverse complement strand
GGCACAACTCTCTTTTCTGGGGGTCCACTTTCCCTACAACCTCCTTATCCCATTCTGTACCCATTCCTTTGCTTCTCCCATCCTGAAACTGCCACCTGGAAGAAAGAACGACGTCGTTTGCCTTCAGAAAATGCGATTTCATTCCACATACCTTCTTTTAATACCAAGTCATACATTTCCCTTCAGCAACCAAGAACTGACTTTTATATTGGCATTCGACAGATTGGTGAACATACCTATCAGTGACAGTAGCCTCCCCCCCCCCCGCTCCCCCGCACACGCACACACACACACACACAGACACACACCCCCAAGATCAGAACCAAACAAAACGAAAAAAATTGCTTTCTTATGTTTCACATGTCAGGATGGTGCCAGACACTATTTTTGGATAGTCAAAAATCTCTTTTGCTTCTGTGTAAAAGGGAGGTCCTTTCAAGGCGTGAATGTTTCAGAACTTTAATTTATTTGGAAATGACCCAGCTCTTCAGTACACTGTCGTCACTTAGTTTAGCA
>NW_011419962.1:0-571 GCF_000754665.1 Bison bison bison | reverse complement strand
AAGTTTTACCTGAAGCAATTGTTTCAGTTACCAGTACAGGCTGTTTTAAATTATGCTGGACATTTAATTAAAAGTCACACCTACTGACTAGGGCACACAAGAGGAACGTGAAAAGAGCTACCAATTCCCTGTACACTGGAATGATACATCCACAGAATGACTGCATAAATGAATGAATGAAACCAAATATTCTCACTAAATTAAACAAAGCAGAGCTAAGACTAAGGCAGAGAAAATAGAAGGCAGAAAAATATTTTTCAGGTTTGTGAGGCCTTTCTTCAGATTATTTTTAGGATCAAACTCATCTTTGAAATTTTCTCTTATCACACAGTTAAGTCTCAGTCTTCTCTGCTCACCCTTTTGCTTCTATTTTTTTAAAATTTATTTATTTTAATTGGAGGTTAATTACTTTACAATATTGTATTGGTTTTGCCATACATCAACATGAATCTGCCACAGGTATATACGTGTTCCCCATCCTGAACCCTCCTCCCTCCCCGTACCATCCCTCTGGGTCGTCTCAGTGCACCAGCCCCAAGGATCCAGTATCATGCATTGAACCTGGACTGGC
>NW_011419961.1:0-557 GCF_000754665.1 Bison bison bison | reverse complement strand
ACAGTCTGAGCCACCAGGGAAGCTACTGGAGTGGGTAGCCTATCCCTTCTCCAGGGGATGTTCCTGACCAACGAACTGAACTGGGGTCTCCTGCATTGCAGGCAGATTCTTTACCAGCTGAGCTGCCAGGGAACCCTGATTTTAGCAACGAAGTATGACTGAACATGTGCCACTGCTTTTTAAAGCCTGGATATGACATGTTGTGACACAGTGATTTGATGGCCTGGTTCTAAACTTACTTTGGTTTTCATTGTAGTGGTTGCCTAGTTGAAAAATATACTTCACAAAGTAATACAGGTGCTTATGGAAAAGCATATTCATATACAAGTCTTATGTTTGATCAATAAATTTCCATCTTCTATAACGTTAATCTCTTTCCTTAACAAATTAAAGGAAGGTATGTAATAGTTATATTTTTACAGATGATCTTAAAACCTACCTAAAGGCTTCATTTGGACCGTTTTTTAACAAATTAGAAAATTCACTTTCAAAGTATTTTTAATATTGACATATAAGAGTTGTACAGGTAAAATACATCAGTCTTAATCTCAGGAACA
>NW_011419960.1:0-722 GCF_000754665.1 Bison bison bison | reverse complement strand
GACTGGGGACAGGAGAGTCAGGCCTCGTCTTGGGTGAGGCATGGAACTCCGCTTGCCTCTCGAGGTGTCCCCGGGGAGAGAGGCCACTTGTCGAGCGGTATTTGGAACCTGGGGGTCTTTTCCGGACGATGCACGGGCGACGTCACTGCCCCTTCGTGTTGACTTCATTCACAGGGTGGAGTTCGGAGAGGTGTCCGGGCATCGGGTTCTTACCAAGAGGGGACCGGGAAATCGGGGTGCTTCGCAATGTGGAAGCACCCACGAGGCCACGTCTGGAATCTCGTCCTGAGACCGGCCTCATCATGAGGTGCGACCGGAAGGTCGGGAACCCCTTCCAGACAAAGCAGGGGAGTCGACCCTCCTGTGGAGATCAGGAGGGTCGAAGGGGCTCAGAGGAAGTGGTGCCGGAAAACCTCGGTGTTCCTCTCCAGCGAGACCGGGATGCCGGGGAACTTTGTGGGGGCGCATCAAGGGTGCCAAGTACCGTTTCGACCTCCAATTCCTAACGTGGGACTTCTCCTGAGACGCTGTAGCGGGAAAGGGCTTCATCTTGCGACGACGGGGGAACCACGTGGTTTTCTCGAGTTGCGGTCGGGATTCTCGAGTTACGACGGGGAATTCCGGTTGCCTCTTGTGTTGGCCCAGGGAAGTCCAATCTTCCATTCGAGTTGCGAAGGAAAGCTGGGGATTGCTCTCGAGTGACTGCAGGGCCAATAGACCTC
>NW_011419959.1:0-509 GCF_000754665.1 Bison bison bison | reverse complement strand
CCTCAACCCAAGACGAGGCCTGACTCTCCTGTCCCCAGTCTGCAGGGACCCTGCGATCGGAGTCTGAAATCAGAGGAACCCTGAGGTTCCTGCCTCAGCTGGAGAAGAGGCCCTCTTCCCATGCACCAAACCCCGTGGAGTCCCGAGAGGCCCCTCCCACCTCCAGTTTCCCTGACTTCTCAGAGCCACCATGAGAAGCCCCCTGAGGTCACCTGCACAAGTCAAGGGAAGCCAGGGTTTCCTGCCTCCACCCGAGAAAGACCTCGAGAGACCTTCTTCAACACGTCTCGAGGCCAGATTCCCCTACCATGACTCGAGAGCAATGACGCGCTCCCCCTCGCCACTCGCATGGAGACCCGACTTCCCTGGCGCCCCACGAGAGGCTCACTGACCTCGCCGTCGTACCTCGTGAGAAACCGCACCCTGGGGCCGCCGCTCGAGAACCATCCCGAGACTCCCCCGTCATCGCGGAGATGAGGGCCTTCGTCTCCTGCATGGCCTAGAGGCCA
>NW_011419958.1:0-521 GCF_000754665.1 Bison bison bison | reverse complement strand
TGGCCCAGTGCTTCTCAAACTCATGTGCTTGTGATGGGCCCAGGACGCCATTAAATAGTAAGCCTGGGGTCCAGAGTCTGCATTTCTAACAAGCTCACTCCCAAATGATGTAACATATCTGGTCTGAAGACCATGATTTGAGCATCAAGGAGCTAGAATATCAATGTGTTTTGGTAAAACTCTGCTTTTTCTTTTTTTATTAGGCTTTATATTTTTAGAGCAGTTTTACATTCACAGCAAAACTGGGTAGAAAGCACAGTATTTTCTCCTGCCCCCACACATGCACAGCTTGTTATTATCAACATCCCACACAAATGGTGAATCTATGCTGACACATTGTAATCACCCAAAGTCCATAATCTACAGTAGGGCTCACTCTTGTTGTACAGTTTTGACACAAGTATAATGACTAATATTCACAACTATCACAAAAGTAGTTTTGCCCCCGAAAAGTCCTCTGCACTCAGCCTATTCATCCCTCTCTACCTCCTAATCTCTTGCAACCATTTAAAACTGATTTT
>NW_011419957.1:0-722 GCF_000754665.1 Bison bison bison | reverse complement strand
AAAGCTATGGTATGTATAAACAATGGAGTATTACTCAGCCATTTAAAAGAATATATTTGAATCAGTTCTAATGAGGTGAATTAAACTGGAGCCTATATAAAGACTGAAGTAAGCCAGAAAGAAAAACACCAATACAGTATACTAACACATATATATGGAATTTAGAATGATGGTAACAACAACACTGTATGCAAGACAGCAAAAGAGACACAGATGTATAGAGTAGTGTTTTGAAATCTGTGGGAGAGGGAGGGGAGAATGATTTGGGAGAATGGCATTAAAGCATGTATAATATCATATTCGAAATGAATCGCCAGTCCAGGTTGAATGCAGGATACAGGAGGCTTGGGGCTGCTGCACTGGGATGACCCAGAGGAATGGTATGGGGTGGGAGGTGGGAGGAGGGTTCAGGATGGGGAATACGTGTACACCCATGACGGGTTCATGTTGATATGGCAAAACCAATACAATATTGTAAATTTAAAATAATAATAATAATAAAATTTTTAAAATAAAAAAAAATAAAAATTGACCACTGAGTTAAACATTTGGAATTCACTGGTGACCTTGACAAGAGTGGATTTAAAGGAAAATGAGAGAAATGGAGATAAAAAATTCTACAAACAACTCTGCAGAAGTCCATAATAAGAAAACATAAAATAAAAAAAGCAGAAGCAGGATGTGTCACAAAAGACAGATTTTTAACGAGAGGTGACATTATA
>NW_011419956.1:0-590 GCF_000754665.1 Bison bison bison | reverse complement strand
GAAGTGCTGCTGCTTAGGGGAGGTACTCAGTAAGAATCTTCTAAAAACGTTTATCAGCTGAAGAGTCTTTTCTCCTTTATAGAGCTTTGATAGTCTGTGTTCCTTATATATATTCTCAACTTGGCAGTATGCTGGCTAACATTTAATTTTTACTTTGATGAAGTTAAAAATTAGTGAAGAGTTCTAATCAGGGCAGTTTGCTTATTTGAAAAATATTAATGTTTTTGTTTTGACATAATTGTATTGAGGTATGATTTGTATACAGTTAACTGTACCCATTGAACAGTGTTCAGCTTGTTTTGACAGAAGTATATATCTGTGAAACCATCATCACTATCAAGATATCATACATTTCCATCACCTCAAAAGCTTCCTAGGGATCTTCCCTGTGGCTCAGACACTAAAGAATCTGCCTGCAATGCAGGAGACCCAGGTTCGATTCCTGGATTGGGAAGATCCTCTGGAGAAGGGAATGGCAATCCACTCCAGTATTTTTGCGTGGAGAATCCCATGGACAGAGGAGCCTGGTGGGCCACAGTCCGTGGGGTCGCACAGAGTCCAACACTACTGAGCGACTAACACTGCTGCTG
>NW_011419955.1:0-688 GCF_000754665.1 Bison bison bison | reverse complement strand
CAGCCCTTGAGTTCTTGAAAAATCATTATTGTTTATGCTTTTAGAGCTTTGGGGGGTGGCAGTGGTGGTTGAGTTGCCAAGTCATGTCCGATTCTTGCAAACCCATGGACTGTAGCCTGCCAGGGTCCTCTGTCTATGGGATTCTCCAGGCAAGAATACTGGAGTGGGTTGCCATTTCCTTCTCAAGCTTTGGGGGGTAGAAAATGATATTTTTCACATGTACTTGAGGGGAGGGAGGGAGGGGGGAGGGAAGGGAAGGAAGGAATGTAGGAACAAAAGGACAAATGAACGCACAAATGAATGAATGAGAAGAAAGGGAGAAAGAAGAAAGGGAGGGATGGAGAGTGGGAGGAAGTGAAAAAGAAAGAAAAGAAACAAAGAAAAAATTTCATAGTGATCCTTTTGTTACATGGAGAACAACTTCTCCATGCTGTTCTCCATGAAGATTTTAACTGGCGTCAGAGGGATATAATCTGATCCAGAGTGAAGTGTATAACTAACATCCTTCAACCACCCATGACAATTCCTGTAATGTTCTGAATAGATTAGTGTGTGACTACCTCAGATATAGTGCAATGATTTGTTCTCAGCTGAAATAAGACATAAAAGCCTTGTGTGCAGTCCATTCTGGTTATCTGGAATATGTTTTTTAGCAACTTAAATGTATATCAGCCAGTCTTTACTCAGC
>NW_011419954.1:0-650 GCF_000754665.1 Bison bison bison | reverse complement strand
GAGAAGAGGCTGGCTGCCGGCGGGTGCTTGCAAGCCTGTTACTGGGAAGGACCGAGTGAGCTTCCACACCGGCGGAGCTCCAGCTCTGCGCACAGGCGCGATAGCACAGAGCCCCGGCCGAGAGGCTGCTCTGGGCTGGGCGAGCCTCCCCAAGCCCTGCCCAGCTTCTAGCGTTCGCGCCCGGGAAGGAGCAGGCTGCGGGAGTGTGGGAGACGTGACTGGTGCCTGACTGGTGCCTCAGCTCAGCTCTCGCCTTCCCTTCGGACCTAGGAGCCAGGCGTCCTTGCAGAGGGCTTAGGGGCTGGGGGTGTGCACACTGCCAAAGCCTCCCGCAGGGAGAGCTCTTTCCGAGGGAAAGGAAGCGCCCCAGGCTGCATACCCAAGCTGGTGCTTCCCCGCCCAGACTAAGCGCCGCACGGAGGGAATCAGGGTCCCGGTGCCCCTGGCTTGGGGAGGCAGCTCCACAGCCAGAGTGTTGCTCCGTTTGTGCCCAGAAAGCGCCTGCCAGACCGGGCCTTCCCTGGAGCTGTCCTCCCGCCTAGAGGCAGGTGGATGTGCTGTGCGGGCTTCCCCTGTGCGTTTGGGCTCCCTAGCACAGCCGCAGCACAGGGAACCAGCCCATCGATCAGTGAGCGTCCGGGCAGTACTTT
>NW_011419953.1:0-617 GCF_000754665.1 Bison bison bison | reverse complement strand
TTTATAATTGTTATATCTTCTTCTTGGATTGATCCTTTGATCATTATGTAGTGTACCTTCTTTGTCTCTTTTTCACAGTCCTTTGTTTTTAAAGTCTATTTTATCTGATATGAGTATTGCTACTCCTGCTTTCTTTTGGTCCCTATTTGCATGGAAAATCCTTTTCCAGCCCTTCACTTTCAGTCTGTATGTGTCCCCTGTTTTGAGGTGGGTCTCCTGTAGACAACATATGTAGGGGTCTTGTTTTTGTATCCATTCAGCCAGTCTTTGTCTTTTGGTTGGGGCATTCAACCCATTTACGTTTAAGGTAATTACGGATAAGTATGATCCCGTTGCCATTTACTTTATTGTTTGGGGTTCGAATTTATACACCATTTTGTGTTTCCTGTCTAGAGAATATCCTTTAGTATTTGTTGTAGATATGGTTTGGTGGTGCAGAATTCTCTCAGCTTTTGCTTGTCTGAGAAGCTTTTGATTTCTCCTTCATACTTGCATGAAATCCTTGCTGGGTACAATAATCTGGGCTGTAGGTTATTTTCTTTCATCATTTTAAGTATGTCTTGCCATTGCCTCCTGGCTTGAAGAGTTTCTATTGAAAGATCAGCTGTTATCCTTAT
>NW_011419952.1:0-742 GCF_000754665.1 Bison bison bison | reverse complement strand
ATGACGGGGGAACCACGTGGTTTTTCTCGAGTTGCGGTGGGATTCTCGAGTTACGACGGGGAATTCAGGATGCCTCTTGTGTTAGGCCCAGGGAAGTCCAATCTTCCATTCGAGTTGCGGAGGAAAGCTGGGGATTGCTCTCTAGTGACTGCAGGGCCAATAGACCTCATCTAGGCTTGTGTCCAGAAGCCAATGTTCCTCTCCTAGGGGCGACCGGGATCTCGGGGTTGCAGTTCCAGACGCACCCGGGGAGACAGGCATTCATCTCGAGTGGAAAGCAAAGAACCCCGCTCTGCTCTCGAGTCGCGACGGGTATCTCTTGGAGCTCACTGGGTGGACTAAAGGGAGTCAAGCCTCCTGAGGCGTTTGGAGAGAGGACGCGAGATTGGCCGTCTAGGCCATGCAGGAGACGAAGGCCCTCATCTCCGCGATGACGGGGGAGTCTCGGGGTGGTTCTCGAGCGGCGGCCCCAGGGTGCGGTTTCTCATGAGGTACGATGGCGAGGTCAGTGAGCCTCTCGTGGGGCGCCAGGGGAAGTCGGGTCTCCATGCGAGTGGCGAGGGGGAGCGCGTCATTGCTCTCGAGTCATGGTAGGGGAATCTGGCCTCGAGACGTGTTGAAGAAGGTCTCTCGAGGTCTTTCTCGGGTTGAGGCAGGAAACCCTGGCTTCCCTCGACTTGTGCAGGTGACCTCAGGGGGCTTCTCATGGTGGCTCTGAGAAGTCAGGGAAACTGGAGGTGGG
>NW_011419951.1:0-553 GCF_000754665.1 Bison bison bison | reverse complement strand
CAGCCCCAACTGAATCCAGGGTATTCGAAGGAGAGATGGCCTAGGCGACTATTTATATGCTAATCAGAGATGTCAAGAATAATAGTATGAGGAGAGCTCAGTAGGAAAATTCGGTGGAGAAAAGAGACTGAGTAGCTTTGTTTTCGCGGAAGACCAATTCAAACTTTCAAGACAAGAAGTTTTGCACCACTTTACGTAGGCCGCAGGCGCCCTCTCGAATAGCGAAAGGTGCCTCACCCTAGACACCTTCTCGAGTGGGTCTTAGCAGGCCCAGGCATAATTAGGAAGCGTGGTGGGTTCCGCGCTCCAGATGGAGACTCAGTTGAAGGCAAAGGGAAGAATGACAAGGAACTTTACGAATTGGAGCTGTAAGTTAACTCTTTGACAGAGAGAGCGAGATGGTGGTGGGGGACAGCCCCCAGTGAAATCAGAGGTGAGAGCACAAAGCAATACAGAAGGCAGACTCCGGTTTTTTTGGGGGGGAGATGCTGGAGAATATCCGGGTGGACTCCTGAGGCTCGATCCCGCATTTGCGTTGCCGAGCCTCCTTCCT
>NW_011419950.1:0-531 GCF_000754665.1 Bison bison bison | reverse complement strand
GCAGCATGATTCATCACTGCTGAGCTCCATGCTTATTGCCTGCTGATTGCGTGGTTCGTGTCTGCTCAGCTCTTTTGAGTATTTGGGCTCCCTGAGGTCCCCTGTTCGGTCGCCACCTGCCGGGGACCAGCCCCAACTGATCCAGGGTATTCGAAGGAGAGATGGACTAGGCGACTATTTATATGCTAATCAGAGATGTCAAGAATAATAGTATGAGGAGAGCTCAGTAGGAAAATTCGGTGGAGAAAAGAAACTGCGTAGCTAGGACTACGCGGAAGACCAATCAAACTTCAAGACAAGAAGTTTGCACCACTTACGTAGGCCGCAGGCGCCCTCTCGAATAGCGAAAGGTGCCTCACCCTAGACAGCTTCTCCAGTGGGTCTTAGCAGCCCAGGCATAATTAGTAAGCGTGGTGGGTTCCGCGCTCCAGATGGAGACTCAGCTGGAAGTTAAAGGGAAGAATGACAAGGAACTTTATGAATTGGAGCTGTAAGTTAACTCTTTGACAGAGAGAGCGAGATGGTGGTGGG
>NW_011419949.1:0-508 GCF_000754665.1 Bison bison bison | reverse complement strand
CAATTGCCAGCTGAGCTGCGTGATTCCTGCCTGGTCACCTGCTTGATTATTGCCAGTTGAGCAGCATGATTCATCACTGCTCAGCTCCCTGCTTATAGCCTGCTGATTGCGTGGTTCGTGTCTGCTCAGCTCTTTGAGTATTGCCTCCTGAGGTCCCTGTTCGGTCGCCACCTGCCGGGGACCAGCCCCAGCTGATCCAGGGTATTCGAAGGAGAGATGGCCTAGGCGACTATTTATATGCTCATCAGAAAATATCAAGAATAATATTATAAGGATAGCTCAGTAGGAAAATTCGGTGGAGAAAAGAGACTGAGTAGCTGGTTTACGCGGGAGACCAAGAAAACTTCAAGACAAGAAGTTTGCACCACTTACGTAGGCCGCAGGCGCCCTCTCGAAGAGCGAAAGTTGCCTCACCCTAGACACCTTCTCAGGTGGGTCTTAGCAGCCCAGGCATAATTAGGAAGCGTGGTGGGTTCCGCGCTCCAGATGGAGACTCGGCTGGAAGTTA
>NW_011419948.1:0-791 GCF_000754665.1 Bison bison bison | reverse complement strand
AGGACCACTGTTCCCACTGCTCATCTGCCACAGCTTCCACCTCTTCCATGATGTCTTCTGCAAGCAGCTGGAACTTCCACCCGATACCTGCCACGTCTCCGTCCACCAGGGTCTCGCTGTCTTGCACTGCCTCACCCTAGAGAGGATGGCTTCTTCACCTGGCGTGACAACTGGTGGTTGCAAGGTTCCAGCTGCACACAGCATCAGGACGGCAGATCCAGGGATGAGGGGTGGGGGTTTCTTCCTGAGTACTGGGGCTCACAGCTAAGAAGGTCGGGGGTTCCAGGACACTCCCGCCTTCCTTTGATTGCCTCTCACCCTCCTCTTGGCCCAAGCTGGGGCAGATGTGAAGGGACACGATATAACAGCACAGACAATGGTGCATAATGGCGGCCCAGGCTGCAGTAAACCTGTGGGACCCACTAGCTCTTTGCGGGTGGGGAGTGAGGGGGATCATCGGGAGGCGGGGATTGGTGTGTTGGGGATGGCGTGAGGCCAAGGAAAGGGGTGCCGCACAGCCCAGGCCAGGGTGAACGGGCCCTGGGACATCAGCGGAAAACAGGCAGGAGCCTAGGCTGTGAGCCACGCACAGGCTCCTTGCCCAAATCTAGACCAAAGGCGGAGAGGGTAGTGGGCGGCACCCTTATGGACATGCCCCTAGACCGGAGGGCATCTTCCGCGGTTCCTGTGCTCCAGTGCTCCGACGTGGCCAGATTCTGCCCCAGGAATGTAGAGGGTTTTGCATGTGGCTGGGGTAGCCCCAGGCGCTGTCATTGACCTGGCTCTGGAAA
>NW_011419947.1:0-663 GCF_000754665.1 Bison bison bison | reverse complement strand
AGGGAAGGCCCGGTCTGGCAGGCGCTTTCTGGGCACAAACGGAGCAACACTCTGGCTGTGGAGCTGCCTCCCCAAGCCAGGGGCACCGGGACCCTGATTCCCTCCGTGCGGCGCTTAGTCTGGGCGGGGAAGCACCAGCTTGGGAATGCAGCCTGGGGCGCTTCCTTTCCCTCGGAAAGAGCTCTCCCTGCGGGAGGCTTTGGCAGTGTGCACACCCCCAGCCCCTAAGCCCTCTGCAAGGACGCCTGACTCCTAGGTCCGAAGGGAAGGCGAGAGCGGAGCTGAGGCACCAGTCAGGCACCAGTCAGGTCTCCCACACTCCCGCAGCCTGCTCCTTCCCGGGCGCGAACGCTAGAAGCTGGGCAGGGCTTGGGGAGGCTCGCCCAGGCCAGAGCAGCCTCTCGGCGGGGGCTCTGAGCTATCGCGCCTGGGCGCAGAGCTGGAGCTCCGCCGGTGTGGAAGCTCACTCGGTCCTTCCCAGTAACAGGCTTGCAAGCACCCGCCGGCAGCCAGCCTCTTCTCTCCCGCGTTCCGGGCATTGGGCTCCAAACCTGGGACCAAAGTACTGCCCGGAGCTCACTGATCAGGGGCTGGTTCCCCTGCGCTGCGGCTGTGCTAGGGAGCCCAAACGCACAGGGGAAGCCCGCACAGCACATCCACCTG
>NW_011419946.1:0-556 GCF_000754665.1 Bison bison bison | reverse complement strand
CCTCAGCCAGCTTGCATGAGCCTGATCATCTCCATTTGCGAAAGGACAGTGTCACGGCTCCAACACAGTTGTCCCTTCACAGCCCACCTCCAGACCCTTTACCACATGTGTTTCTGTCAATTACCACTCATGGAAGATCTTCCCTCCTGGGGTAGCACTTCAGGGGATCGTCCCACTCGTCTTAGCTGATGATCTGGTGGCAACACGAGGAATGTCACCTCTGGGCTGACCAGGACCTGAACCTTCCCATGAGCAGCCAAGAACTCCAACATCAATCATCAACTGTATGCAGGACCAAAACAACTCCACCTGAGCAATCCTGTTGATTCTGGGCAGTTGTGGCCTGACAACCAGGTGAGAAAGTTTAGGCTCCTGGTGACCAGCCTGTGGCTGGCTCCTCCCTGTTCAAAGTCCCAGAACCAATGGACTGGTGTGGAACGATGTGCCCTTTACCCTGCAGAAAGATAGGGGAGAAGGGTGTGAATCCCGCAGGTGAATCATCCACACCCTTTCATACTGACAGTCATCACCCAAGGAGCCACGTTTTACCAGTGAT
>NW_011419945.1:0-651 GCF_000754665.1 Bison bison bison | reverse complement strand
GTCTGCAG
The DNA here is from genome assembly GCF_000754665.1 of Bison bison bison. Taxonomy (NCBI): domain Eukaryota; kingdom Metazoa; phylum Chordata; class Mammalia; order Artiodactyla; family Bovidae; genus Bison; species Bison bison. Next base: position 643 of record NW_011419945.1, on the reverse strand, counting down.
GGACCCTGCGATCGGAGTCTGAAATCAGAGGAACCCTGAGGTTCCTGCCTCAACTGGAGATGAGGCCCTCTTCCAATGCCACCAAACCCCGTGGAGTCCCGAGAGGCCCCCCCCCCCACCTCCAGTTTCCCTGACTTCTCAGAGCCACCATGAGAAGCCCCCTGAGGTCACCTGCACATGTCGAGGGAAGCCAGGGTTTCCTGCCTCAACCCGAGAAAGACCTTGAGAAACCTTCTTCAACACGTCTCGAGGCCAGGTTCCCCTACCATGACTCGAGAGCAATGACGCGCTCCCCCTTGCTACTCGCATGGAGACCCGACTTCCCTGGCGCCCCACGAGAGGCTCACTGACCTCGCCGTCGTACCTCGTGAGAAACCGCAACCTGGGGCCGCCGCTCGAGAACCACCCCGAGACTCCCCCGTCATCGTCGGAGATGAGGGCCTTCGTCTCCTGCATGGCCTAGAGGCCAACCTCGCGACCTCTCTCCAAACGCCTCAGGAGGCTTGACTCCCTTTAGTCCACCCAGGGAGCTCCAAGAGATACCCGTCGCGACTCGAGAGCAGAGCGGGGTTCTTTGCTTCCACTCGAGATGAATGCCTGTCTCCCCGGGTGCGTCTGGAATGCAACCCCGAGATCCCGGTCG
>NW_011419944.1:0-524 GCF_000754665.1 Bison bison bison | reverse complement strand
GAGTACGTTAGGTTTGAGACCGCGAGGGTTAACTCCCATAGGTAGACTATTATAAACAGTGGGGCAGTGTAAGCAAGAGCGCACAATCTCTCGAGTAGTCTCTCTGGGAATTTTGGAATTGATATCTTAAAGCAGTAGCATTTTGATGATGAAGTAAGTGAGAGGCTCTGGCCTCCTCAATCACAGTAGCCACTGTATTTCTGGTTAACAAGTCAGCCAAGTCATTAAAGGCATTTAAAGGGCCAGGCAATCCGGAATGAGCCTGAATGTGTCCAGTGAAAAATATTTTATTTCTTTTCCAAATTTGTTGCTGTAATTTAGTTAACAAATGAAATATGGTAGTTTTATTTTTAGGCAAAAACCACAGTTTCAATGTGTGGAAACAACCTGACAATATACTGAGAATCAGAATAAAGGTTAAATTCCTCATCTCCAAACACAGCAAAAGCCTCTATGACTGCTGTTATTTCAGCTCTTTGAGCTGAAGTTTCCCGTGTTTCTAAAACCTTTTGGTGATTTTTAGT
>NW_011419943.1:0-755 GCF_000754665.1 Bison bison bison | reverse complement strand
CAACAAATGAAAACCCTTCATCAACACAATTTCTAATTAGCCCACTCACTATACTTATAGTTTTCTAACTTCTCTAAAGAACCTGTTTTTAGAGGGTTTAAAGCATCTCGTGCCTCTCACGGTTGGGAGGCTGTGAGCAATCACATGTGGCCGGAGGAGCCTGTCAGGCAGGCTAGAGAACCTTCAGAGGAGTTTGTAGGTTAAAACACTCTTGTCACACCCAAGAGTTTTTATTGACTGGCGCTCTAGGTTAACTCCTTCTCCGAAAGAGGTGGTGGGGGACAGCCCCCCGTAAAGTCAGAGGTGTAGGTAAGAGCACAAAGTAGTAAAGTAGGGAAGCACTGGGTTATGGGGGTAGACGCTCGAGGATTTCCAGGGGGACTCCTGAGGCTCGATCCCGCCTTTGTGTATGTCGAGCCTCCTTCCTCATGACCTTTGTCACGGGCGGAGTACCTCACTCTGGCCCCCAACAGGCCCTCAAGTCGCGATGACGGTTGAGGCTCGGGGTTGTTCTCGAGCGGCGGCCCCAGTGTGCGGTTTCTCGCGAGGTACGACGGCGAGGTCAGTGAGCCTCTCGTGGGGCGCCAAGGAAGTCGGGTCTCCATGCGAATGGCGAGGGGGAGCGCGTCATTGCTCTCAAGTCATAGTAGGTGAATCTGGCCTCGAGACGTGTTGAAGAAGGTCTCTCGAGGTCTTTCTCGGGTTGAGGCAGGACACCCTGGGGTCCCTCGACTTGTGCAGGTGACCTCAGGGGG
>NW_011419942.1:0-652 GCF_000754665.1 Bison bison bison | reverse complement strand
GGCTCATGTCTTATACCAGGGCGCCTGTCCATTTAGTCCAATCTAAGCTAGATTCTGCTACTTCAGTTTAGAAACATACTTCACCCTTGATCTGACCACCCTCAGATCAGATCAAATTCTTTATCACTCACCTCAATATCTTATCAGTCTTGCCTAGCCTCAGCAATGATCGTCTCAGTTGAGCCAGAATCCACCAGCACCCTTATGGTCGTCTTAATAAGTTTCCATCCACTGACACCCACTCTGTTGTTGTTCATTGCTTTGCAGTCTCCCAATCTCTCTTTGCTATCACATGGACCCACCCTGTTCCTTAGCTATAAGTCCCAGCTGTGTCCCTGCTGGAGTCAGGCTTAAGCTCACTCTCTCTCCCGTACTATAAGACCCCCCGCTGTAGTACTCTTACCTTGAATAACATTTTTCTTACCACCTTTAGGAAGTGTTATGAATCATTTGTTTAACATTTCCAGGTTCTGTTAGTAGGGATTATTCTCAAAGGAATAGTTCTATACCTTTACTTTTTATACTATATTCCTTAGGGGAACAAATTTCTAGAATTAAAACATTTCATGTTTTTACCATACAAACAGAAAATATCTTTTAAAATATATTTATATATCTTTAAAAAATGTAGTAATCTGAAAAGGATGTGTAT
>NW_011419941.1:0-748 GCF_000754665.1 Bison bison bison | reverse complement strand
GTCACGTCTCCCACACTCTCGCAGCCTGCTCATTCCCGGGCGCGAGCGCTAGAAGCTGGGCAGGGCTTGGGGAGGCTCGCCCAGCCCAGAGCAGCCTCTCGGCCGGGGCTCTGTGCTATCGCGCCTGGGCGCAGAGCTGGAGCTCCGCCGGTGTGGAAGCTCACTCGGTCCTTCCCAGTAACAGGCTTGCAAGCACCCGCCGGCAGCCAGCCTCTTCTCTCCCGCGTTCCGGGCATTGGGCTCCAAACCTGGGACCAAAGTACTGCCCGGAGCTCACTGATCATGGGCTGGTTCCCCTGCGCTGCGGCTGTGCTAGGGAGCCCAAACGCACAGGGGAAGCCCGCACAGCACATCCACCTGCCTCTAGGCGGGAGGACAGCTCCAGGGAAGGCCCGGTCTGGCAGGCGCTTTCTGGGCACAAACGGAGCAACACTCTGGCTGTGGAGCCGCCTCCCCAAGCCAGGGGCACCGGGACCCTGAATCCCTCCGTGCGGCGCTCAGTCTGGGCGGGGAAGCACCAGCTTGGGAATGCAGCCTGGGGCGCTTCCTTTCCCTCGGAAAGAGCTCTCCCTGCGGGAGGCTTTGGCAGTGTGCACACCCCCAGCCCCTAAGCCCTCTGCAGGGACGCCTGGCTCCTAGGTCCGAAGGGAAGGCGAGAGCTGAGCTGAGGCACCAGTCAGGCACCAGTCACGTCTCCCACACTCCCGCAGCCTGCTCCTTCCCGGGCGCGAACGCTAGAAGCTGGGCA
>NW_011419940.1:0-563 GCF_000754665.1 Bison bison bison | reverse complement strand
AAAAAAAAAAAAAAACCTAAACAAAAAAACCCTAAAAACAACCAAAGACAGGAAAAAAAAAAAAAAAAAAAGAAAGTAAAATGATAAAGGAAGAAGGAAAAGGAAGAACAAAGGGCAGCGGAGAGAGAAAAGGAGCTGCAGAAATGAATCCAAAGTTGCAGGAAGCCTATGCCTTTCTAAATGAGCTCGCTTTGGGTCTTGAGCAACGGCCCTGAAGGGAGAAAAGCATATGTGGCACTCTGCTGGCATCTTTTGGTGCTAGGACCCTGAACGTTAGAAGAGTGTCCAGTGAGAACGCATAGAAATTGGGGAGGACCTCGCTGGAGCGCAAAGTTGAGGCAAGGGTTTATTGTTGTCCGGGGAGGGGTTGTCCTCAGGCAGGGGTCTGGGGTCGGGAGAGCCCTAAAGGGGAGAGGTTCGGTGGGCAGACATATGTTTCCACACGTGTGTTAGGATGTGAATGGTGAGCCCACGGAAGTCCTGTGCAGCCGGCATTTGTGTGCTGAACTTGGAAGCCCCGCAGTGAATCTCTAGCGGGCAAGGCTGGAAGGCCCAATGCCCCC
>NW_011419939.1:0-567 GCF_000754665.1 Bison bison bison | reverse complement strand
CCAACAACACAAGAGAAGACTCTACACATGGACATCACCATATGGCCAACACCGAAATACAGATTGATTATATTCTTTGCAGCCAAAGATGGAGAAGCTCTATACAGTCGACAAGAACAAGACAAGGAGCTGACTGTGACTCAGATCATGAACTCCTTATTACCAAATTCAGACTGAAATTGAAGAAAGTAGGACAAACCCCTAGACCATTCAGGTAAGACCTAAATGAAATCACTTATGATTATACAGTGAAAGTGAGAAACAGATTTATGAGCCTAGACCTGTTAGATAGAGTGCCTGATGAACTATGGAATGAGGCTCATGACATTGTACAGGAGACAGGGATCAAGACAATCCCCATGAACAAGAAATGCAAAAAAAAGACAAAATGGCTGTCTGGGCACCCCTTACAAATAGCTGTGAAAAGAAGAGAAGCGAAAAGCAAAGGAGAAAAGGAAAGATATACACATCTGAATGCAGAGTTCCAAAGAATAGCAGGAAGAGACAAGAAAGCCTTCCTCAGTGATCAATGCACAGAAATAGAGGAAAACAACAGAATGGGGAAAA
>NW_011419938.1:0-852 GCF_000754665.1 Bison bison bison | reverse complement strand
CAGGAGTAGCAATACTCATATCAGATAAAAATAGAACTTTAAAACAAAAGGCTGTGAAAAAGAGAACAAAGAAGGTCACTACATAATGATCAAAGGATCAATCCAAGAAGAAGATATAACAATTATAAATATATATGCACCCAACACGGGAGCACCACAGTACGTAAGACAAATGCTAACAAGTATGAAAGGAGAAATTAACAATAACACAATAATAGTGGGAGACTTTAATACCCCACTTACACCTATGGATAGATCAACTAAACAGAAAATTAACAAGGAAACACAAACTTTAAATGATACAATAGACCAGTTAGACCTAATTGATACCTATAGGACATTTCATCCCAAAACAATGAATTTCACCTTTTTCTCAAGCGCACATGGAACCTTCTCCAGGATAGATCACATCCTGGACCATAAAGCTAGCCTTGGTAAATTCAAAAAAATAGAAATCATTCCAAGCATTTTTTCTGACCACAATGCAGTAAGATTAGATCTCAATTACAGGATAAAAACTATTAAAAATTCCAACATATGGAGGCTGAACAACATGCTGCTGAATAATCAACAAATCACAGAAGAAATCAAAAAAGAATCAAAATTTGCATAGAAACGAATGAAAATGAAAACACAACAACCCAAAACCTGTGGGACATGGTAAAAGCAGTCCTAAGGGGAAAGTTGATAGCAATACAGGCACACCTCAAGAAACAAAAAAAAAGTACGAATAAATAACCTAAAGTACTAACACCTAAAAGCAAACTAGAAAAGGAAGAAATAGAAGAACCCCAGGGTTAAGTAGAAGGAAAGAAATCTTAAAAATTAAGAGACAAGAAATAAATAGCAAAA
>NW_011419937.1:0-822 GCF_000754665.1 Bison bison bison | reverse complement strand
GGTTTCTCTGTATTTATTATTGAATCATGCTATAGTTGAATTTTTTGTTTTTAATGGAGTTTATAACTTTGAAATACTTGCTTCAGACTTACTTAAAGTAGAATTAACTGGGTTTTTTTGACCTCCTACTTTTAGATTTGGGGGGGTGATGGTTCAGAATCAGATGCGTTCACAGTAATGGATGCTACTTCCACCAATCCTGGTTGAAGGGGTTCCAGTGATACCTGAATAACAACTTTTGTTTCAGGAGGTAATCCTTCTAGCTGCTTAGGCTTCTTAAACATTTGATGACACTGGGTCTTTGTGCTCCCTTTTCTCTTTACAAGTTAAAAATTGTAGCCGACATTTGGAACACTGGTGAAAACTCTTTGCCCAGTGCTGTCTATAATGACATATGTATAGTGCTTCAGTTTTAAAAATTTGGAGACAAAAGGGGACAAAGTAAATTCTTAGTGTTACCATGGTATGCTCTGAAATGTGCATCCACATCTGCAAAGAATGATGATCTATAACTGCAAACCTGGCATACATAGGGCATTTCACCAGGCTTATGATTATCTTTCATGTGCTGTAAGAGAATCTGATCTGCCTCAAAGGACAATTCACAGATTTTACAGACTGTGCAGGGCTCCTGGGAAGTGTGGACACTTTCAATGTGACACTGCAGCTGGAAGGGCGTAGGAAACTGGCGGTGGCAGTGCTGGCAGGTGGTGTGGTATTTCCAGCTGTCACCTCTCAGCCTCTCAAGTTCCAAATGGTGCTTCATGTGATTCATAAACTCAACATTTTTTAGAACCTTCAAGCAGCTGTGGCATTTAAAGG
>NW_011419936.1:0-515 GCF_000754665.1 Bison bison bison | reverse complement strand
GGAAGTGTGCATATTTTAGAAAGTATAAAGATTAGAATGTTTATGGATTTTGTTAGCAGATGAGGCTAGAGATTTAGACAGAGAACAGATCCTAAACGGAATACACACATTTTATCCAGAAAGTGACAAAGAGCCCTGCAAAACTTTTATACATGAGAATGACAAAATCAAACTCATGGTTTAGCAGGAATACTCCAGTGGCCAGCTAAGATAGGCAAGGCCTGCAAATAGAGATCAGTTGGGAATTTTTTATGTTATCCAGAAGAGAAATGAAGACAGAAACTAAAATATTTAAAAGAATTTCATGATTAATTGGATGCAGAATAATCAGGAGAGGGAGAAGACAGGTGACTTTATATTTATGGCCTACATCTTTGTTACTTAAAATGCTGTGGTCTAAAATCAGCAGCATCAGCATTACTAGGAGCTCATAAGATATGCACAGTTTCAGTCCCCACTCCAGACCGCCTGAAACTGCTTTCTTCAAAAGATCCTCAAGTGATTTATGTGAATAA
>NW_011419935.1:0-540 GCF_000754665.1 Bison bison bison | reverse complement strand
CCTAAGGAAAAAAACGCATTGCTTAGCTCAAGGTTTGTCTGGGAAATTCTTACACATCAGGAGATGGCTCCGAGGTGGATTTCTACAAAGAACATCCATGCAAAGGACAAGCCTGCACAGCTCTGTGCACATCTGCCCCTCCCCCCCTCACAGCCAGCAGCATTTCCAAGTGACCTCCTAAGGCCTTCGCCAAACTACAGGGGCACCTCTGGGCTTCCTGTTTCCCTCATTTTTCGGAATCTTTTACTCAAAAAAAAAAGAAAAACAAAAAACAAATTAAAAAAACAAAAAACAAAAAACCCGCACATTTCTTCGTAGAATGCCACAGTGGAAGGAAAACAGGCCTTCAATATTAAGACCTAAATTTGCAAAAAACTTGGAGCTTGGTGTTTTGTTTTGTTTTGTTTTGTTTGAATCAAACCACCACATCATTTAAAATTTTTACACATTCTAATTATTCGGTTCCAAAACACCAAACTTGTACTGCACACGGTCCCCATGGAAAGGCCCCCTCAGCAGGACAGCCACAGATGCTGCCAT
>NW_011419934.1:0-638 GCF_000754665.1 Bison bison bison | reverse complement strand
GCGCCTGGGCGCAGAGCTGGAGCTCCGCCGGTGTGGAAGCTCACTCGGTCCTTCCCAGTAACAGGCTTGCAAGCACCCGCCGGCAGCCAGCCTCTTCTCTCCCGCGTTCCGGGCATTGGGCTCCAAACCTGGGACCAGAGTACTGCCCGGAGCTCACTGATCAGGGGCTGGTTCCCCTGCGCTGCGGCTGTGCTAGGGAGCCCAAACGCACAGGGGAAGCCCGCACAGCACATCCACCTGCCTCTAGGCGGGAGGACAGCTCCAGGGAAGGCCCGGTCTGGCAGGCGCTTTCTGGGCACAAACGGAGCGACACTCTGGCTGTGGTAGCTGCCTCCCCAAGCCAGGGGCACCGGGACCCTGATTCCCTCCGTGCGGCGCTTAATCTGGGCGGGGAAGCACCAGCTTGGGAATGCAGCCTGGGGCGCTTCCTTTCCCTGGGAAAGAGCTCTCCCTGCGGGAGGCTTTGGCAGTGTGCACACCCCCAGCCCCTAAGCCCTCTGCAAGGACGCCTGGCTCCTAGGTCCGAAGGGAAGGCGAGAGCTGAGCTGAGGCACCAGTCAGGCAGCAGTCAGGTCTCCCACACTCCCGCAGCCTGCTCCTTCCCGGGCCGAACGCTAGAAGCTGGGCAGGGCTGGGGA
>NW_011419933.1:0-588 GCF_000754665.1 Bison bison bison | reverse complement strand
GAGTGTTCCATAGTAAGAAACCTGACCTCAGGTCTGCTTCAAGAATTTTCAGTTTTGAGATGGCCCTTGATTACAGAGCTCGGTCAGCCAGGGCATTCTGTCCGTGGTGTGGTGTCAGCACTCTGTGGGGGCGGGGGGGGGGCGTTGTGGGGGGTCCCCCCTCAGCTCTGAGCCACAAGGTGAGTGAGGTACCGAGGCGGTGTCCCCTGTGGCCCGTGGACCCTCCTGTGTCCCTCAGAGGCCCCCATGTTCTGGTGAAAAGCCACCTGGTGAAAGCTGGGGTTTTGCGCTTGGCAAATTCCCACTCAGATCTGCATTTCCTTTTAACTTAATGCAGTGTGAAGATTGGCTTGTTGTAAGACAGTGGTCCAAGGACGTGTGTTTGAGTTTTTCTCATCTCATCAGTATATTTAAGAAGTTTTCTTTAGACACCGTCTTGGCAGTTATAACAATTTTCAAAACAGGATAGAATCCAAAGGCCTGCCTCGTGGTGAGCGGGGGGCCTTGGGTCTGGGTGCAGCCAGGTGGCTGGGGGCCCCGAGGCCTGCCTGGTGCCACACCCGCACAGCTATGCCCGTGTCCCGAGTC
>NW_011419932.1:0-577 GCF_000754665.1 Bison bison bison | reverse complement strand
ATTAGGAAATTCACGAAAACAGTTTTCACTAATATTTTACATTTTGATTCACGTACAGATGTTAGAAGCCGAAGTTTCTATAAACCAGACAATTGCCGATTCTTATGTCACCCAGTGCTTACAACTCCTGGACACAGCAGAAATAGAGAAGAGGTAAGCTCTCCAGGACTCATGATGGCTGTGAGAATGTGGAAGGCAATGCGAGTGAACGAGCCTTCCACCACATGAATCTTAACATCAGTGCCTGTGGCTATGCAATTGATAGAGCGCTATCGGGCCAGTCTTCTGGCTGTATATTAGGATAAAGCCTTGCTTTGTGGCCATAAAAACATCAGGACCCCTTTTCCCTGTGGTAGAAGGGTGGCCCCTCAGTGACAAGTATGCTGTGAATTCAACCTTTGGACTTGCTGCCCAAGCCTTTGGTTGCTGCCCTGACTCTAGTAAGAGGTAAGCGTATGGTTTGTTCGAGAATGACCATTTTCCTAATGTGAAAACCATCTCTCTCACCACTTTGATTAGTAGGGCTAACATTTTTTCCGTTATAAATGGTTGAGCAATTTGAATGACTTAACACAGT
>NW_011419931.1:0-902 GCF_000754665.1 Bison bison bison | reverse complement strand
AGAACCCCGCTCTGCTCTCGAGTCGCGACGGGTATCTCTTGGAGCTCACTGGGTGGACTAAAGGGAGTCAAGCCTCCTGAGGCGTTTGGAGAGAGGTCGAGAGATTGGTCTCTAGGCCATACAGGAGACGAAGGCCCTCAAGTCCCGATGACGGGGGAGGCTCGGGGTTGTTCTCGAGCGGCGGCCCCAGTGTGCGGTTTCTCGCGAGGTACGACGGCGAGGTCAGTGAGCCTCTCGTTGGGCGCCAGGGAAGTCGGGTCTCCATGCGAGTGGCGAGGTCGAGCGCGTCATTGCTCTCGAGCCATGGTAGGGTGCCGGGGACCAGCCCCGGCTGATCCAGGGTATTCGAAGGAGAAAACGGCGTAGGCGAAGATCAGGAAACAACTGCTTAATTAAATAGTTAATTAAGGATGTAAAGTGTAATAGAATGAGGATAGCTCAGTGAGGAAATTCAGTGGAGAAAAGAGGCTGAATAATTCAGCCAGAAGGTAAGAGAAAGAACGACATGGTGAGACCAAGTTTCGGTGAACAAGGCCCGCACTTTATTTTTCAAAGTAGTTTTTATACCTTAAGTTATGCATAGAGGATAATGGGGGAAGGGGTAGAGTCTTGCAGCAAACCAGGCTTTCTTCCTGCAAACTTACCATATGCAAAAGCTTAGGTGATTTGCATCATCTTCTGGCCCGGAGGCCTGTTAACATTTTAAGACCTTTTCTTCAGAAAACTTATTTTTCTCTAAAGGTGGTTGGTCAGGAGCCACCCTCCAAAAAAGCATTAGATAAAGTTGCATTCCTACAGAGCAAAGGTGTGGTGGGCTATAACAAGAAAAAGAATTAACTCAAGGGTCCCAGGTTACAAACATTAAAGCTACTACTTACACCAATTATATTAATCAATACACT
>NW_011419930.1:0-534 GCF_000754665.1 Bison bison bison | reverse complement strand
GTGCCGTCAGTGATCATGTGGCTGAGCAGGCACTGATATCGTGACTGAGCATGCACTGATCATGTGCCGGGAGCCGGGGAGGCATTCCACTCTGGACAAAGGTCATGAGGAAGGAGGCTCGGCATACGCAAATGCAGGATCGAGCCTCAGGAGTCCACCCGGATATTCTCGAGCGTCTCCCCCTCAAAAAAACCGGAGTCTGCGTACTGTATTGCTTTGTGCTCTCACCTCTGATTTCACTGGGGGCTGTCCCCCACCACCATCTCGCTCTCTCTGTCAAAGAGTTAACTTACAGCTCCAATTCCTAAAGTTCCTTGTCATTCTTACCTTTAACTTCCAGCTGAGTCTCCATCTGGAGCGCGGAACCCACCACGCTTACTAATTATGCCTGGGCTGCTAAGACCCACTCGAGAAGGTGTCTAGGGTGAGGCACCTTTCGCTATTCGAGAGGGCGCCTGCGGCCTACGTAAGTGGTGCAAACTTCTTGTCTTGAAGTTTGATTGGTCTTCCGCGTAAACCAAGCTACTCAGTCTC
>NW_011419929.1:0-551 GCF_000754665.1 Bison bison bison | reverse complement strand
AATTTCATTTTTAAAGTTATGTAACCTTTAAGGAATAGTGTTTTAGGCCCTATTTGTTTGGGGGGGGGGAATCTGGTTAGATTTTGGAACTTGAAAATAAGATAAATTATTATCTTTTATACCCTCACATGCCAAGAACTGACCAAAGTCTTCTCTTGGTATAAAGGTTTTTCACCACTTTTCAAAGATGTTAAATTAATACTTAAAATACAGTCTTACTATGGCAGCTGGCTATAGAGCTTAAAACTGTAAATTCCCAAATAATAAAACAAAACAGTGGACTTGTAATTGTGCTGACCTTTGAATCTTTGCAACATGTCTCCCTTCTGAGAGAAATCACTTAAAAACCAAATTAATCTCTTTGATACATCTACAGAGTACTTTCTTGGATAAGCCCCAATATTGATTGGAGTGAAATCAAAGTCTGTTCTGTAGAAGGAAGAGTCATCATGAGGTCCTGAAGTCTCCTTTAGAAATACAATGCTGAGTTCAGGACAGTCCCCCATGTCAGTGATGCTCCTGGCCCTGCTAAGGGAGTCTGCCTGGCTATC
>NW_011419928.1:0-656 GCF_000754665.1 Bison bison bison | reverse complement strand
GGACTAGTTACACCTAATTGTTATATATAGGCATTGCACTCATTAGTAATGGAATCACTTTTCCAGTGCAGTCCTGAGTCCCAAGTCTTGGTCCCTGCACAATAGCAGGCTGTATCCTTCCCATGTTCAAACCGTGAGAAACACTCCTGAGCCCACATCTCGGTCACTGCACTGAACTAGGCTGGGTCCAGCAGTTGCTCAAACCCCTGGAAATACTCATGAGTCCACATCTCGGTCACTGCACTGAACCAGTCTAGGTTCTTCCTTAGTTAGTCCCCCGACACATACCTCTGAACCAACATCTCGGGCCCTGCCCTGAAGCAGGTTGGTCCTTCCCATGTTCAAGCCCTGACAAATGCTCCTGAGCCAACCTCTCGGTCACTGCACTGAACTAGGCTCGGTCCTACACTTGAATCTCATGCCCTGCACAAGATCCAGTCTATGTCTTGCCCTTGTTAGATCCCCCAACACATACACCTGAGCCCACATTTCAGTCCCCGCACTGAAGCAGGCTGAGTCCTGCCTTTTGTTCAAGCCTCCGGTAAACAACCGTGAGCCCACAACTCGCTCCCTGCCCCTGAAATTAGGTCTGTCCTGCCCTTGTTCAATCCCCCAGAAAACACTCCTGATCCCTCATCTCACTCCCTGCTCTGAGA
>NW_011419927.1:0-808 GCF_000754665.1 Bison bison bison | reverse complement strand
TCTTGTGTTGGCCCAGGGAAGTCCAATCTTCCATTCGAGTTGCGAAGGAAAGCTGGGGATTGCTCTCGAGTGACTGCAGGGCCAATAGACCTCATCTAGGCTTGTGTCCAGAAGACAATGTCCCTCTCCAGGGGCGACCGGGATCTCGGGGTTGCATTCCAGACGCACCCGGGGAGACAGGCATTCATCTCGAGTGGAAGCCAGGAACCCCGCTCTGCTCTCGAGTCGCGACGGGTATCTCTTGGAGCTCACTGGGTGGACTAAAGGGAGTCAAGCCTCCTGAGGCGTTTGGAGAGAGGTCGCGAGGTTGGCCTCTGGGCCATGCAGGAGACGAAGGCCCTCATCTCCGCGATGAGGGGAGAGTCTCGGGGTGGTTCTCGAGCGGCGGCCCCAGGGTGCGGTTTCTCACGAGGTACGACGGCGAGGTCGGTGAGCCTCTCGTGGGGCGCCAGGGAAGTCGGGTCTCCATGCGAGTGGCGAGGGGGAGCGCGTCATTGCTCTCGAGGCATGGTAGGGGAATCTGGCCTCGAGACGTGCTGAAGAAGGTCTCTCAAGGTCTTTCTCGGGTTGAGGCAGGAAACCCTGGCTTCCTTCGACTTGTGCAGGTGACCTCAGGGGGCTTCTCATGGTGGCTCTGAGAAGTCAGGGAAACTGGAGGTGGGAGGGGCCTCTCGGGACTCCACTGGGTTTGGTGCAATGGAAGAGGGCCTCATCTCCAGTTGAGGCAGGAACCTCAGGGTTCCTCTGATTTCAGACTCCGATTGCAGGGTCCCTGCAGACTGGGGACAGGAGAGTCAGGCCTCGTCTT
>NW_011419926.1:0-532 GCF_000754665.1 Bison bison bison | reverse complement strand
AGTGTAGCAGGATTCTCGAATTACGACGGGGAATTCAGGATGCCTCTTGTGTTGGCCCAGGGAAGTCCAATCTTCCATTCGAGTTGCGAAGGAAAGCTGGGGATTGCTCTCGAGTGAGTGCAGGGCCAATAGACCTCATCTAGGCTTGTGTCCAGAAGCCAGTGTTCCTCTCCAGGGGCGAAAGGGATCTCGGGGTTGCATTCCAGACACCCCCGGGGAGACAGGCATCCATCTCGAGTGGAAGCACAGAACCCCGCTCTGCTCTTGAGTCGCGACGGGTATCTCTTGGAGCTCACTGGGTGGCTAAAGGGAGTCAAGCCTCCTGAGGCATTTGGAGAGAGGTCGAGAGATTGGTCTCTAGGCCATACAGGAGACGAAGGCCCTCAAGTCGCGATGACGGGGGAGGCTCGGGGTTGTTCTCGAGCGGCGGCCCCAGTGTGCGGTTTCTCGCGAGGTACAACGGCGAAGTCAGTGAGCCTCTCGTGGGGCGCCAGGGAAGTCGGGTCTCCATGCGAGTGGCGAGGGCGAGCGC
>NW_011419925.1:0-588 GCF_000754665.1 Bison bison bison | reverse complement strand
ATCTCTTTTCTTTCTTTTGATCCCCATGGAGTTTTGTAAAATGTGGTCATTCAGTAAGTGTTCTTCAATTGAGCTGAACGTCATCCCAAACAGGATCAGGAATCTTGACTGGTTGTAGTTGCCAAGAGCAGTTTAATTAGGGCTAACAAATCAAAGTAGATATTTACAAGCTGAGAAATCTGATGCAGTGAGGTTGGAGGGAGTAGCAGGTGTAAAATAAATTCCAGAGTCTGCAGTGATCTTTTCTTTTTGGGCACAAGGTGGCAGACGGTACCCATTTCAGTAGTTGCATGGAAAGCACCTTGGTGAGGTTGAAATTTTCTGCCCTATTTTTGAAATCTATGTTTACTTAAAAATGGAAAAAAAATGAAGCTAGTGCAGCTTGGTGGCTGAAACCTGGATTTGGATGAAGCAGAGATCCACTGCCTGACTGCAGGCGGTTCTCCCAAAGCTCTGGTCCTTCTGTTTTGGACTCATCGCTCCAGTCTGCATCATCTCTGAGCAGTGCATCATGGATGCTGACACATTTAGTGTTTCCCTTAAATGGATGAGAAAAATCAAACATTTTCAGTGTTTTGAATAAATATG
>NW_011419924.1:0-643 GCF_000754665.1 Bison bison bison | reverse complement strand
CATTAAGAAGAAATGATGCTATAAGCAAGCCAGAAATATAGGAGAATCTCTAGATACGTGAATAAAGATGCACAAACCAACAGAAACCACTGTGAGTAAAGTTTGACCCAAATGCCTGAGAGAAGGCCACTGTCAAGGTGAGAACCTTTCTTCCAAAAGGAGCTCCAGAGAAACTCCAAGCTCAGAGTCAGCAAACTGAAAGGCCAGGACAACGGTTAGAACAATTCAATAAAGACCATCCATCAAACACCAGTGAATATGTCAGTATTGGGCTTCCTTCTCTTGAGACAAAAAAACAAAGCAGCTGAAAACAGGGGCACTTGCTTCTCAGGATGAAGCATTAAGAATTTCTTTCCAAACAAAGGAGATTCTTTCCTGAGAGGGCCTTTTGCCTAGATATCTGGGCTGCAGAGAGAAGAAAACCAGAACTCTCACAAAAGGCAGGAAGCTAAGTAGTATGTGAGGCACAGAAGGGAACACACCAAACTTCTCTAACCACAGACCAAAGAGTTCTGGCCTGTTGCTGCCCAGGAACCCTAAAGAAAGCCTTCTACGAAGATAAACTATCAGATAAAATGTAATACCAACACAAGACTAAAAGAATTAATGAGATAATATGAATATTTATATTGATAAAAGGCCC
>NW_011419923.1:0-591 GCF_000754665.1 Bison bison bison | reverse complement strand
AACACCTCGAGAGGCAAGCGGAGTTCCATGCCTCAACACAAGACGAGGCCTGACTCTCTTTCCCCAAGTCTGCAGGGACACTGGGATCGGAGTCTGAAATCAGAGGAACCCTGAGGTTCCTGCCTCAACTGGAGATGAGGCCCTCTTCCAATGCACCAAACCCAGTGGAGTGCTGAGAGGCCCCTCCCACCTCCAGTTTCCCTGACTTCTCAGAGCCTCCATGAGAAGCCCCCTGAGGTCACCTGCACAAGTTGAGGGACAACAGGGTGTCCTGCCTCAACCCGAGAAAGACCTCGAAAGACCTCCTTCAACACGTCTCGAGGCCAGATTCCCCTACTATGACTTGAGAGCAATGACGCGCTCCCCCTCGCCACTCGCATGGAGACCCGACTTCCCTGGCACCCCACGAGAGGCTCACTGACCTCGCCGTCGTACCTAGGGAGAAACCGTACACTGGGGCCGCCGCTCGCGAACAACCACGAGACTCCCCCATCATCGCGAGTTGAGGGCCTTCGTCTCCTGTGTGGCCTAGAGACCAATCTCTCGACCTCTCTCCAACACCTCAGGAGGCTTGACTCCCTTTAGTTCCAC
>NW_011419922.1:0-511 GCF_000754665.1 Bison bison bison | reverse complement strand
ACTGTAGACATGTCTAAGAGTCATCAACATTAAGCACAAAATGTTCATAGTGCCTCGGTCTGTTCTAGGTAAAAATTGCTGTATCGTTCTATCTGTCACAAGCTTAGCCAACAAGAAAGTACCTCGAAAGAACAGGAACAAAACGAAAATTAAATGTGATATGAGCTTTTAGATAAACTATGAACACTAATTACACTCTGAAATATCTGCCTATGAGAGTCTTGATTGAAGGCAGAGGAGAAGGGGACGACAGAGGATAAGATGGTTGGATGGCATCACTGATTCGATGGACATGAGTTTGAGCAAGCCCCTGGAGTTGGTGATGGACACGGAAAGCCCAGCGTCCTGCAGGCCACGGGGTCCCAAAGAGTCAGACACGACTGAGCCACTGAACTGAACTGAACATACAATCGTTTCTCCAGGTGTTTGGGTTACCCGAGTTTCTATCCTGTGCTAAACTAAGTGACGACAGTGTACTGAAGAGCTGGGTCATTTCCAAATTAATTAAAGT
>NW_011419921.1:0-552 GCF_000754665.1 Bison bison bison | reverse complement strand
CAGGTGGTTCTCTGGTTGGCATAGCTCTTTATAAAACTTTTTTAAATGCAAAATTTCAAACACAGGCAAAAATAAGCATATGATTTAATTAACCTCCATGAACTCACTACCCAGCTTCAAAATTTGTCAATATTCTGTCATTCTTGTTTCATCTGTACCTCTATCTAATTTTGATCCTAGCCAGTAAAAAGTAAGAGGTTTATAAGGTTCAATCAGATGGAGTCATAGACAAGGGAGTGAGGGAAGAATATAAATTCAGAGTTCTGGGATTGGTCTCAGGCAAGCTCAGAATGGAGGAAAGAGGAAAGAAACCTCAAGCACAGGATCACAGCGAACTCTGACACAGACAGGGATGAGCTCGGTCAAAGTTATGGAACTCAAGCAGGAGAAACCCAGGCTGCGTGACATCAAGGCCCAAACCCACTGAGCAACACCGGGAACGTGCTTGAGATGGTCCACCCGGACAGGGTCAGGAGACGAGGACCCCCGAGTACCCGCTGTTTGTCCGCAGCTAATGAGTGGGCTGGGGCCCTGGACGGACACACTTTCAGC
>NW_011419920.1:0-613 GCF_000754665.1 Bison bison bison | reverse complement strand
CGGGCCTCCCGGGCTCGCCGGGCCCTTCTCCGGGGTCCTCTCCTGTCGTCGCAGGGCCCCACCCAGCCCTCCCCGGGCCACCCAGCCTCCTAGAGGAAATCTTGGCTGCCACGGCCATCCAGGACACGCCCTGGTCTTCCCCGGGGGCCCCTGCGGGGGAAGAAGGAGTTGAGGCCACCCTGGAAACACCCCTCAGTGAGGACGAGTACCAGGCCCTCCTCGACATGCTGCCAGGCTCCCCAGGCCCTGGGGCTTAGAGGGAGAGGAAGGAAGGGGCCACCTTCTCCCCCTAGCCACGTTCAGGTCTCCTTGCCTGGGATGTGGGGCCACGGAGCGTCGGGGAAAGGGTGGGTGGGTGGGTGGGTGGGTGGGAGCTGTTTTGTGTGGGAAGAGGAGAGAATACAGACGGGATGTCTACGGACAACCCTGGGGACAAACCCGAGTGCTGGACCTTTGGGAAGCTGGGCCCCGCCCCAAACGGGGACACCCTACCTGAAGCCTCAAGCCCTCCCTGCATGGCAGTGACCAAGGGGCTGCCTCAGAGGGAACATTCCATGGGCCCGGGAAAGAAACCCCGTGCCCGGCACAAGTTCTTTGTGTCTGGCTCTTCTGT
>NW_011419919.1:0-580 GCF_000754665.1 Bison bison bison | reverse complement strand
TAACGTGGGACTTCTCCTGAGACGCTGTAGCGGGAAATGGCTTCATCTTGCGATGACGGGGGAGCCACGTGGTTTTCCTCGAGTTACGGCGGGATTCTCGAGTTACGACGGGGAATTCAGGCTGCCTTTTGTGTTGGCCCAGCCAAGTCCAATCTTCCATTCGAGTTGCGAAGGAAAGCTGGGGATTGCTCTCGAGTGACTGCAGGGCCGATAGACCTCATCTAGGCTTGTGTCCAGAAGCCAATGTTCCTCTCCAGGGGCGACAGGGATCTCAGGGTTGCATTCCAGACGCACCCGGGGAGACAGGCATTCATCACGAGTGGAAGCAAAGAACCCCGCTCTGCTCTCGAATCGCGACGGGTATCTCTTAGGAGCTCACTGGGTGGACTCAAGGGAGTCAAGCCTCCTGAGGCGTTTGGAGAGAGGTCGCGAGATTGGTCTCCAGGCCATGCAGGAGACGAAGGCCCTCATCTCTCGGTGACGGGGGAATCTCGGGGTTGTTCTCTAGCGGCGGCCCCAGTGCCCGGTTTTCACGAGGTACGACGGCGAGGTCAGTGAGCCTCTCGTGCGGCGCCAGGGA
>NW_011419918.1:0-777 GCF_000754665.1 Bison bison bison | reverse complement strand
CCTCATCTCCAGTTGAGGCAGGAACCTCAGGGTTCCTCTGATTTCGGACTCCGATCGCAGGGTCCCTGCAGACTGGGGACAGGAGAGTCAGGCCTCGTCTTGGGTTGAGGCATGGAACTCCGCTTGCCTCTCGAGGTGTCCCCGGGGAGAGAGGCCACTTGTCGAGCTGTATTTGGAACCTGGGGGTTTTTTCTGGTCGATGCACGGGCGAGTCACTGCCCCTTCGTGTTGACTTCATTCACAGGGTGGAGTTCGGAGAGGTGTCCGGGCATCGGGTTCTTATCTAGAGGGGACCGGGAAATCGGGGTGCTTCGCAATGTGGAAGCACCCGAGAGGCCACGTCTGCAATGTCGTCGTGAGACCGGCCTCATCCTGAGGTGCGACCGGAAGGTCGGGAACCCCTTCCAGACAAAGCAGGGGAGTCGACCCTTCTGTCGAGATCAGGAGGGTAGAAGGGGCTCAGAGGAAGTGGTGCCGGAAAACCTCGGTGTTCCTCTCCAGGGAGACCGGGATGCCGGGGAACTTTGTGGGGCGCATCAAGGGTGCCAAGTACCGTTTCGACCTCCAATTCCTAACGTGGGACTTCTCCTGAGACGCTGTAGCGGGACAGGGCTTCATCTTGCAATGACGGGGGAACCACGTGGTTTTTCTCGAGTTGCGGCGGGATTCTCGAGTTACGACGGGGAATTCGGGATGCCTCTGTGTTGGCCAGGAGTCCAATCTTCCATTCGAGTTGCGAAGGCAAGCTGGGGATTGCTCTCGACTGACTGCAGGGCC
>NW_011419917.1:0-511 GCF_000754665.1 Bison bison bison | reverse complement strand
GGCGAGGTGGGATGATTTGAGAGAATAGCAGTGTAACATGTACATTACCATATGTAAAACAGATGACCAGTGCAAGTTTGATGCATGAAGCAGGGCACCCAAAGCCGGTGCTCCAGGATAACCCAGAGGGATAGGGTGGGGAGGGAGGTGGGATGGGGGTTCAGGAGGGGAGGACACACGTATACCCGCGGCCGATTCGCGTTGATATATGGCAAAACCCATCACAATATCGTATAGTAATTATTCTCCAATTGAAATGAATTGATGATTAAAAAATAAAACAGAAGCCCCCTGCCAATGCAACAGGGCAGGTGTTCGGTCCCTAGTCCAGGAAGACTCCACGTGCCGCAGGGCAACTAAGACTGTGTGTCACAACTACTGAACCCACCTGCTCCGACTATGGAAGCCCCCGAGCCTAGAGGCCATGCTCTGCAACAAGAGAAGTCTCTGAGATGAGAAGGGCATGCACCGCCACTAGAGAGTAGTGCTCCTTCTCCACAACTAGAGAAAG
>NW_011419916.1:0-522 GCF_000754665.1 Bison bison bison | reverse complement strand
AGTTTTTACTGATGGGTCAGCAAACGGTAAAGCCTCCATAGTTACTAAAAATACACCAAAAGGTTTTAGAAACACGGGAAACTTCAGCTCAAAAAGCTGAATAACAGCAGTCATAGAGGCTTTTGCTATGTTTGCAGATGAAGAATTTAACCTTTATTCTGATTCTCAGTATATTGTCAGGTTGTTTCCACACATTGAAACTGCGGTTTTGCCGGAAAATAAGACTACCATATTTCATTTGTTAAGTAATTTACAGCAACAAATTTGGAAAAGAAATAAAATATTTTTCATTGGACACATTCGGGCTCATTCCGGATTGCCTGGCCCTTTAAATGCCTTTAATGACTTGGCTGACTTGTTAACCAGAAATGCAGTGGCTACGGTGATTGAGGAAGCCAGAGCCTCTCACTCACTTCATCATCAAAATGCTACCGCTTTAAGATATCAATTCCAAATTCCCAGAGAAACTGCTAGGGAGATTGTGCGCTCTTGCTTACACTGCCCCACTGTTTATAATAGTCT
>NW_011419914.1:0-658 GCF_000754665.1 Bison bison bison | reverse complement strand
ACTTAATATTAGGAAACTTGTGTAACTATAGGTTAAGTGTCTCATGCCACAGGGCAAAGGGAATAGAGAGCACTGTCTGGGGAATACTGTCACAGGGAGAATCAACCCTGAGTCTGATCACGCCTCTAGGTTTAACTACTGGTTTGCAGAATATGGGCAAGAAGAACATGTTAACACCACAAGGATACAATTAGCCTGCTTCAGAATGAGGGGAATGCTATATAACAAATGGTTCAGTTTCTCTCTTTCAGCCTCTGCCATGAACATGCTGCTGAATGTAAGTGCTGGAAATCAGGGTAAATAAGCTCAACTACTACTAGTGAAAATCTCTCTTCTACATTAGTTTCAGACAAGAAGACAGTTAGGAAGAGTTCTCTCAAAAACTGGGCATTTGGCTGTATCTCCAGGACCCGCAAGGAGAACCAACACCCATGTCTACCACCCACAAAGCCAAAACAGCTCTTTGGAGCTCCTCTTGAGGATGTATGTGATAATGACACACTGCCCACCCCAATTCTGGTAGGTCTTATTTTGGTTTCTGTAACCTTCCTTAAAAGGGGAGTGCTGAGACATCAAGTGTTCTCTTCCAAATCTACTCCAAATGAAGAAGTCTGGCTTTGTCCGATAAGATTCATAACATTACTTCAAAGAATAAGAT
>NW_011419913.1:0-709 GCF_000754665.1 Bison bison bison | reverse complement strand
CTCAGGCCTGGGCACCCGTCCCTCCTGCCCAGTGAGCACAGCAACCTCAGGCAGGATACTTTCTGGGTCTTGGTGCCTTTCTCTGTGAATATTAACTTTCAACGGACAGAGATGTAGTGATAACAAAATTATATCTCCTACCCACTGTAGCCTGGGCTACCTAAGTGGCGCTGGTAGTAAAGAACCCGCCTGCCAACACACGAGACATAGAAGACACGGATTTGATCTTTCAGTCAGGAAGAGACCCTAGAGTAGGGCATGGCAACCCCCTCTAGCGTTCTTGCCTGGAGAATCCCATGGACAGAGGAGCTAGGAAGGCTGCAGTCTACAGGATTGCACAGACTCAGACACAACTGAAGTGACAGCACACACACCCACTGTGGCCTAGCACGGGGTACACACACCACCTCTTGGTTGCAGCCAAAATCTCCTGCTTTCTTCACTCATCCATAGGACCAAATTTCATCTCCTAAAAACACACAGGGCATGTTTGATACCAATTTCCTAAGACAAATACTAGAAGATAGAAACCATGTTGCCACAAGTCTTACCTTTGCTAAAGAACATTAAATATCACCCTCCTCAGATAACATATTTTCCAAAGCACTTATCTTTGCAATTCCTAATACATGCACTGTGATGCTTAAAATGGTCTTTAAAATAAAACCATATTCCTGTGTATGGTGAGGGTTAGGCTCTCACTAATGCA
>NW_011419912.1:0-743 GCF_000754665.1 Bison bison bison | reverse complement strand
ACGAGGTACGACAGCGAGGTCAGTGAGCCGTCTCGTGGGGCGGCCAGGGAAGTCGGGTCTCAATGCGAGTGGCGAGGGGGAGCGCGTCATTGCTCTCGAGTCATGGGAGGGGAATCTGGCCTCGAGACGTGTTGAAGAAGGTCTCTCGAGGTCTTTCTCGGGTTGAGGCAGGAAACCCTGGCTTCCCTCGACTTGTGCAGGTGACCTCAGGGGGCTTCTCATGGTGGCTCTGAGAAGTCAGGGAAACTGGAGGTGGGAGGGGCCTCTCGGGACTCCACGGGGTTTGGTGCATTGGAAGAGGGCCTCATCTCCAGCTGAGGCAGGAACCTCAGGGTTCCTCTGATTTCAGACTCCGATCGCAGGGTCCCTGCAGACTGGGGAAAGGAGAGTCAGGCCTCGTCTTGGGTTGAGGCGTGGAACTCCGCTTGCCTCTCGAGGTGTCCCCGGGGAGAGAGGCCACTTTTCGAGCTGTATTTGGAACCTGGGGGTTTTTCCGGACGACGCACGGGCGAGTCATTGCCCCTTCGTGTTGACTTCATTCCCAGGGTGGAGTTCGGAGAGGTGTCCGGGCATCGGGTTCTTACCAAGAGGGGACCGGGAATTCAGGGTGCTTCGCAACGTGGAAGCACCCACGAGGCCACGTCTGGAATGTCGTCGTGAGACCGGCCTCATCCTGAGGTGCGACCGGAAGGTCGGGAACCCCTTCCAGACAAAGCAGGGGAGTCGACCCTCCTGTGGAGATC
>NW_011419911.1:0-602 GCF_000754665.1 Bison bison bison | reverse complement strand
TCTCGGGACTCCACGGGGTTTGGTGCATTGGAAGAGGGCCTCATCTCCAGTTGAGGCAGGAACCTCAGGGTTCCTCTGATTTCAGACTCGGATCGCAGGGTCCCTGCAGACTGGGGACAGGAGAGTCAGGCCTCGTCTTGGGTTGAGGCATGGAACTCCGCTTGCCTCTCGAGGTGTCCCCGGGGAGAGAGGCCACTTGTCGAGCGGTATTTGGAACCTGGGGGTCTTTCCTGGACGATGCACGGGCGAGTCACTGCCCCTTCGTGTTGACTTCATTCACAGGGTGGAGTTCGGAGAGGTGTCCGGGCATCGGGTTCTTACCAAGAGGGGACCGGGAAATCGGGGTGCTTCGCAATGTGGAAGCACCCACGAGGCCACGTCTGGAATGTCGTCGTGAGACCGGCCTCATCCTGAGGTGCGACCGGAAGGTCGGGAACCCCTTCCAGACAAAGCAGGGGAGTCGACCCTCCTGTGGAGATCAGGAGGGTAGAAGGGGCTCAGAGGAAGTGGTGCCGGAAAACCTCGGTGTTCCTCTCCAGGGAGACCGGGATGCCAGGGAACTTGGTGGGGGCGCATCAAGGGTGCCAAGTACCGTTTCGACC
>NW_011419910.1:0-551 GCF_000754665.1 Bison bison bison | reverse complement strand
GCCAGAAGGTAAGAGAAAGAACGACATGGTGAGACCAAGTTTCGGTGAACAAGGCCCGTCACTTTATTTTTCAAAGTAGTTTTATACCTTAAGTTATGCATAGAGGATAATGGGGGAAGGGGTAGAGTCTTGCAGCAAACCAGGCTTTCTTCCTGCAAACTTACCATATGCAAAAGCTTAGGTGATTTGCATCATCTTCTGGCCCGGAGGCCTGTTACCATTTTAAGACCTTTCTTCAGAAAACTTATTTTTCTCTAAAGGTGGTTGGTCAGGAGCCACCCTCCAAAAAAGCATTAGATAAAATTGCATTCCTACAGAGCAAAGGTGTGGTGGGCTATAACAAGAAAAAGAATTAACTCAAGGGTCCCAGGTTACAAACATTAAAGCTACTACTTACACCAATTATACTAATCAATACACTGCCAGGGACACAGCAGGTAAGGGATATGGAAACTTAGCAGCAAACGATGGCCCAACAAGTGAAAAACCATTCACCAATACAATTTCTAATCAATCTTTTAATTACTCTAAAGAATCTGTGTTTAGACAGT
>NW_011419909.1:0-674 GCF_000754665.1 Bison bison bison | reverse complement strand
CCCCCGTCATCGCGGAGATGAGGGCCTTCGTCTCCTGCATGGCCTAGAGGCCAACCTCGCGACCTCTCTCCAAACGCCTCAGGAGGCTTGACTCCCTTTAGTCCACCCAGTGTGCTCCAAGAGATAGCCGTCGCGACTCGAGAGCAAGCGGGGTTCTTTGCTTCCACTCGAGATGAATGCCTGCCTCCCCGGGTGCGTCTGGAATGCAACCCCGAGATCCCGGTCGCCCCTGGAGAGGAACATTGGCTTCTGGACACAAGCCTAGATGAGGTGTATTGGCCCTGCAGTCACTCGAGAGCAATCCCCAGCTTTCCTTCGCAACTCGAATGGAAGATTGGACTTCCCTGGGCCAACACAAGAGGCATCCCGAATTCCCCGTCGTAACTCCGAGAACCTCCGCCGCACTCGAGAAACCACGTGTTCCCCCGTCATCGCAAGATGAAGCCCTTTCCCGCTACAGCGTCTCAGGGAGAAGTCCCACGTTAGGAATTGGAGGTCGAAACGGTACTTGGCACCCTTGATGCGCCCCACAAAGTTCCCCGGCATCCCGGTCTCCCTGGAGAGGAACACCGAGGTTTTCCGGCACCACTTCCTCTGAGCCCCTTCTACCCTCCTGATCTCCGCAGGAGGGTCGACTCCCCTGCTTTGTCTGGAAGGGGTTCCCGACCTTCCGG
>NW_011419908.1:0-592 GCF_000754665.1 Bison bison bison | reverse complement strand
CGCTTGTCGGGCTGTATTTGGAACCTGGGTTTTCTTTCCGAACGGTGCACGGAAAAACTGCCCCTTCGTGTGGACTTCATTCACAGGGTGGAGTTCGGAGAGGTGTCCGGGCATCGGGTTCTTCTCAAGAGGGGACCGGGAAATCGGGGTCCTACGGAATGTGGAACCACCCACGAGGCCACGTCTGGAATGTCTTCGTGAGACCGGCCTCATCCTGAGGTGCGACCGGAAGGTCGGGAACCCCTTCCAGACAAAGCAGGGGAGTCGACCCTCCTGTCCAGATCAGGAGGGGAGAAAGGGATCAGAGGAGGGTGTGCCGGAAATCCTCAGTGTTCCTCTCGAGGGAGACCGGGATTTCGGGGGAACTTTGTGGGTCACATCAAGGGCGCCAAGTGCCCTTTCGACCTCCAATTCCTAACGTGGGACTTCTCCTGAGGCGCTGTAGCGGGAAAGGGCTTCATCTTGCGATGACGGGGGAGCCACGTGGTTTTTCTCGAGTTACGGCGGGATTCTCGAGTTACGACGGGGAATTCAGGCTGCCTCTTGTGTTGGCCCAGGCAAGTCCAGTCTTCCATTCGAGTTGCGAAGGAAA